>NC_133807.1:1280000-1455000 GCF_043250625.1 Sebastes fasciatus | reverse complement strand
TAGACCCCTACGCGGTCTAGACTACTGCAGGAGGAGGAGACGGCTGGATAACGCTAGCTAGATAGCTAGCTTTTCTGTCTCTAGAACTGGCTAGTTAGCCAGCTAGCTGGTCCAGAGACTGACCAGCTAGCTGGCTAACGCCTGCTCTCCTCCCGGTGAAGTCGTCTCCTAGCGGTGAGGAGTGAGACAGAGGGACCGTGACCCAGCGCTGTCCTCTGTTGGACTCATTTTCTATAGCATGGTGGAATTACTAAGCTAAGCTAGCTAACTAGCCAGTCGCTAAATGAGTAACAACTTAATGCTTCATCCTCACACTGTGGTCACAGCGTAGGAAAGCACAGTGCTATCACCAGAGGAGGACAACTTTGTTCATCTCATTTTCTGTGTTTCATGACAGCATGGTGGAATTAGCAAGCTAAGCTAGCTAAGTAGCCTTGCGTCCGACCAGCGGGCTGGTGGCCAACGGCAGCGCTGTAAAGATAAATTGAGGGCGTTTAAATCTCTGGATGTCTATAGTTAACTATCCTTCAGTAAAGTCAGTCAGAAAGAGAGTCGGACAATATCGGAGAAGCGTTTCAGAGACGGAGAGAAAGGGTTGCTAATAGTTTAGCCTTCTGCTAACAGCAGCCAACGCTTCACGGCTGCTGTTAGCAGAAGGCTAAATATTAGCAACATTTACTCTCCATCTCTGAAACGTTCCTCTGATATTGTAGCTCGCTAGAGCCTCCAATCACACTTAGTCATCTGTAATGTCTGTGATATCTGGACATTTTAGATGTGGAACTTTAGCCCACTGCTAGTGTTAGCCTCCAGTCTTTCCTTTGTTTAGCCTCCAGCTAACACCGTGACCTCATCATGACGTCAGCTGTAAAAGGGTCTATCACGTTGTGCAGAACGAGTTGAGTTGCGGCTATATTTATATTTATTTTTATATTTATATTTATATTTATATTTATATTAATGACACAACAACACGGAGGCTCTGTAGTCATCACCAAGGCGGCAAACTTTATTACTCCTTTCATCAGCTTTAAGTATTAAAGAGACTCATCTTCGGGGCATGTTTGCTTGGTTGACAGGTGTCTTCTTGTATCAGTCAGCTGTGGTGACTGATTGTTTGTGGCACTGCAGACTTCCACCAATCTCACCAAATGCTGCTTTCAGCCACAGATGCCATCAAGTCACAAAAGTCAAGTCCAAGCTTCACAATATTCTTTAGTTATGTGCACATGATTAGTGAGTATGAGTCAGTGTGAACAATAAAAACACAAAGAATAGGATTAGAAGTCAGTAACTCTGTGTGCTGTATTAGATCAGAAGCTGTGCTGTGGCTCTCTGACTGACAGAGTGTTAATAATCAGGGAATAAATAAACTCCCGTGCTGTTGCTGACGGACTGTGGTTTGCACCCCCCCCCCCACCCCCCCCTCACATTTCATTTCATTATATAAATAAAATATAACACAAATGTGCTGTATAGCACCATAATCCAAACATGGATGTGCTCTGTGTATTTCTCTGGTTGGGTAGTAAATGTGTTCTCTGTTATTGTCATGTGTTGTCATGATGCAGGAGGAGCAGCTGACCTGTTGTATAACCATCCTGGCTGCAGCAGCACGCCGGTGCTCAGGTTGCCCCACAGCACCACCCAGTGGTTCCATTAGGTCACTGCTGTAAGGAGCTATTTATTATACTGGAGCACCGGACTAACTACCAGGCAGCACAGCTAAAGCTCACTGTTATATTTTATAACTTTAGTTAATATTCACTTATCTTAAAGGAACAGTGTGTCACATTTAGGAGGATCTATTGGAAAAAATGGAATATAATATTAACAAGTATGTTTTCTTTCATGTATAATCACCTGATAATAAGAATGGTTATGTTTTATGTTGATATCCACATATAGAGAGCAGGTCCTCTCTACAGTAGCCCAGTACGGACAAACCCAACACCAGAGTTTAGAAGATAAGAGACATAATGCAAACGGCGTTTTTTTTGGACAACAGCCACTGCCGCCATTTTGGAAAACGCTTATTATATTGATACTATTTTATTGTTCAACACAGGCCATTTCAGTAGAATATGACAATAGAATAGAAATAATTTAGTTTTACTTTTGTACAGCACTTTTAGGCAGACGTTTTACTGGCGTCCGGTAGTCACTTTCAGTCCAAAATGGCAGAAGCGTAGCTCTGCTGCTGGGAGCTGATGTTGACATGGAACCAACTATTGACTTTCCCTTCTCAGCAATATTTTGCTAACACTGTTAACTTTTCCTGCTTGGGCCGGAGTCGATAACGTTACCTGCTCCAGTTGCTGCCGCTGCTCTCTCTCCCTCTCTCTTGCTTCACCACTCACTTCCCACACACACACACTCTATAAGCACTCGGCTCTTACAGCAGCCGGCTCTACAGAGGGTCATTCACGTTTTCAGGTCAGCCAGCGTAGCTCTCCAACACACTTGGCACACAAGATAAGTTGTAATCTGAATCCTCACCGTTAGATACACATCCTACACAGTGCTCCTTTAAGGTTCTATGGAAAATATTCTATTCAATAAATATTGTTTATACTTCATTCTGTTGTGTGTAGTGTTCCGTGGAGGTACTTTGACTACAGTCGTCTTCTCCTCATTACTCATTGATTTGATAACATTAAAGAAATTTAACAGAAATCGCAATTACATGCGAACATAAAGAGATCCAGTTTAAATAAACAATGAGTGGTTATTATTAAAGGTCCCATGTTGTAAAAAGTGAGATTTTCAAATCCTTTACATTATAAACAGGTTTAAGTGCTTTATAAATACTGTTAAACTATCAAAACACGGAGAAATACACACAGCCCGTATTCAGAAATTGTGCGTTTGAAACAAGCCGTTAGGATTTCTGTACATTTGTGATGTCACAAATATACAATATTTAGAACATTACATGGTTTTAAACGTAAACATTCTAAATGTGTCCCAGTTTATTTCCTGTTGCAGTGTATGCAAATAACATCAGCTAACAGGAACCAAACTGTTGCTTAGCAACGCCATTCCGTTGAAATGCACTAAAACGGAGCGTTTCATACAGAGGGTGAATACAGGTATATTCAGACAGACAGTATGAGGAAAATGTTTTTTGAACATTACAGCATGTAAACATGTTCTAGTAGAAACACACAAAATACAAGTATGAACCTGAAAATGAGCACGATATGGGTCCTTTAAAGATGACTCTGAACTAGTCATTCAATCCATTTCTGCACTTTAAGCTTTTTAATATCTTCTGATATGTTATCTGGGGCCAACCACTGCTAGTACAGCCAGATTAAAGTATCCAACCTGCTGTTAAAAGGAAATGATCATCTACTCTGTTAAACAGTTCCTGTTTGTTTGTTTGTTGCTGAAGTCTTCTCTTCCATTCCTGGGTTGGTTTTTGTCACCAAAATAAGAAGTACTCATTTTTAAATACACCTCCAGATGCAATAGTATGATATGTACAATATACAGCATACAACACAGGACTCCTAATGTTAATACTATAATGCATTCTGGTGTGGATATTCATATTCTAATGATTGGAATGATCAATTCACATAAAGAAATATACAACCCACCCCAAACATCTAAATGTCTCTTTTAATATCAGCCGGCCAAATCAATAAAAAGCAACATATACAAGTACTTATTAATTTATTTACACTTTTAAAATACACAAATACAGTGGCATTACAAATGAGGAGCAAAAGTCTTAAGGTGGGAGTGGAAAGAAAGATTTCCCATGAATCCACAGTGAGAGATGCATTGTGGGACATGATATCCACCGCACAGTTAAAAGCAAAACAGGACAGGAGGTGACGAAATAAGAAACAACAGAGAAGCAGACATGGAAAACTATGATCCCTTGTAAAGTGTACTTGCATCTACCAAAGCCATCATCAGTGAGACAAACAAGCTAATCATCACTTTTTTTGTTTGTTTTTCAAGCCCACAGGTGAGGTATATTTAAAAAAACTCTAATGGAGTGAGGCGTTCCCAGTCCCTCCGTACGCCGCCGTCATCCGGAGCCGTACAGCGGCTCGTATGGACGTGGCAGACGGAGTAAGCACATCCTATACACGACAACAGAACAAACATGTACAAATTACCACTACAACCCCCCCCACTCCTCCCCACTCCCCCTCCAACTACACAAAATGGTCTACAATACTCTGCAACCGGTCTACCACATCGAGGATTTTCTACTTCAAAATCTTCAGGATTCATTGGTCGGATGGAAAAGAGCCACAGGAGCAGCTCCAGTACCGCTGGGGCCTCCTTAAGACAACTCTCCAGAACCTCTCCCTCAGAACCGCCTGATGTTAAAGCTCACCGGTCCATTTTCCACCCGGACTATCACATCGCTCGTCTGACCTCTTCATGATGTCCCAAACTAGTTCCATTAAGCCTGGGGACTTCTTTAGTCCACGTGTCTCTGACCTTATAGTGCTCCATCGCTTTTGAAATGTCACCATAGATTTAATGTCTTGAGTGGAATTAGCAACTCTAGCATTTTAGTATACGCTTCCGTAGAGTCGTTGGACTTTTAAATAGATTGAAAGAGAAATGGTCAAAATTGAAGCAACAGGGGCGAAGAAAGGAGTCCTCCTTGAGCCTACATTTCCCATAATACAACTAGATCGTGTGTAAAATCCATCAGACCGGCACATACGGGTATGTTGGCCGATTCCGACCAAACTCGCTTCGGGAGTTGTTCGTTTTGCTTACTAGGATGTGTTTCTCCAACATGATCCTGCAACTGGACACAAACATAGAACGACCACCGTGCCTCGTGGTGGAGTTTTGATGGATTGACCAGCTCCTTGTTTGCTCAGTACGCCAGTAGTATGATGATGATCATTTATCACGTGTGCTCTTTGTAGTGTATACCGGGCTGTTACTGGAGAGGCCCGTCCAGACAAGCAGGTTGCAGCTCCCGTACATGATGTCATCAATAAGAGGCCGCTAACACGCCACGCTTAAAAACACGTGGAAAACGCCGGCTCTCATCCTTTCATCCAAGGTGCTTGGGAGGTTGCTCTCCAGTCACGCCCACCGTTACTAAGCAACCGAAACCTGCGTGCTGTGATGAAGATGAAGATGAAGTTGTGATAATTTAGCAGGAAGTCTCAGTGACTAAAACAAAGAGAAATGGATATCCAGCAGCGTCAGTCCGTCACAGTAACTTTACTGCTCCATGTGTCGGAGTCAGACAGGCCTTTCATCTGGATGTTGTGACGTCATCGCTCATTAAAACGCTCCGTGGGACAGATGGAAAGCTCTGGGTAGTCTTTGTCCTCCACGTATTTACTGGAGAGAGAACAGATATTGGTTGTTCCGCGTCACATGATGTGCAGCGTTCCAAAAGTTGAACTATATTTATCTCGGAGAGCAGCCGTCGTTCCCTGAAAAATAGGTGCTTGGGAACGCTTGCACTGCAATGGCGTCGCTCTGGTGTTTGAGTGCGCCCTCCGCAACGCCTACATTGAAAACAACGGATTTGAGGGAGCAAAACGGCGACATGTGAACGGCCCCTCGGACAGACGGCGAGTTTTAAACAAGGTCTAGGTAGAAGATGGCCAGAGGTGTAATTGATGGCAGAGGGTTCGGTGGTCAAGAGGGAGGTTAGGAGGCAAAGGAGTAAAGAAAATCCCCCCCACCCCCCAAGATAGAACCACACAGACACACACACACAAAACCACATCACTATGCACCGGGTTAAAAACAACATCTCATCCATTCAATGTGGACAGACTGTTCCATTCACAGACCCCCCCCCCCCAGCACACTGCAGTCACAACCTGAAGACTGACAGAAAAATGTGCTGCGTGTTTTTGGATTTACTGGTTCCAACGCACCTGAGGAGGACAAAACAACAAGTCATACTATGGGATCACCTCTGAAAGTCCAACATTAAAAGACCCTTTGTCCCGTATTAAAACAGGCGGAGGGGGGGGGGGGTCCTACCTGCAAATCTAAACCTCAAACACTTAAAACTAAAGAAAAACTTGTGGGATTTAAGGAGTCTTTCAGGACACAAAATAAGAGTTTAGGCACTGTCCTTTAACACTGCCACGATGGATCATGTGTCTTTCATAATCAGTAATGTCCCCCACACTATTATCAACAGCTAGCAGACTTGTCCCCCTGTGAAGTCTGATCAGTGGAGCCTTAATGCTAAAGAACAGAAAGAAGTAAAACCAGAGTTAAAAGATGCCAGAGAGAAGTGAATCCATGGCTTCATCGACAGGAAGGAGGAGGGAGGGAGGCCACAGCTGCTACCAGACTGTACTCCACCCGCCGTACATGTGTGTGTGTGTGTGTGTGTGTGTGTGTGTGTGTGTGTGTGTGCTGCAGGCGGTGCATGTTGAGGCCTCCGTGGTGCTCAGGTGGATGGAGGGAGGGTTTCACCGTGGAGCTGCAGACTGGAGGCCGCTGGGTGTGACCCGGGACAGGGCCTGCAGAGGGCAGAGGAGAGAAGTCGTTATAATGGTGACATCATCATCAACGTCATCAACGCCAACAGCAGTTACTGATGGAGGGGATGTTTCAACAGGAGAGGGGGGGGTCTAGATTTTGACTTTACGGGCGTTTTCATATTAGGTACGATTGATCCGGACTGGGCCAGAATCATAGTCCTGAACTCTCTTCTATCATTACTGTGATGAAAAATAAATGATATTGGTTGATTTTGCAGATTGTCAGAAAATAAAATGAATTCAAACTAAATTCTTTTGTAAAACTGAGGTAAGAAAGTGAAAATAGTTGTAAGGCAGCTCTGCTGAAATACAAAGATTCAGACCGAAATGTCAAATCTAATCTAATTGTCTGTGTCTATCTGAGCAGGTTTCATCATTACAAATCCCCTCCAGTGGCAGTAGAACATGTTAAAGTCTTTGACCTCCTGGGGGAGCACTAGGTCTACAGGAAGGAGAAGCATTAAACAGCAGATCCACAGGATGGCAGCAGATGCTCTTAAACTAACATGTTTCTTTCCTCTACTCTCAGTTGTCATTAGTCCGTCTCACTGCATGCTGCTGCTGTCTGGTTGCTTCATGTCAGTGACTGGAAAATGGAAAAAAAGGAAACAAACTAACATCTGGTACAAGAGAAAAGGGAAGTGTGTTGACGCTGACACACACTGTGTTCTCTTGACATATATGGTTCCTTTTTTCTCAGTCTTTGTCACAGATTATATAGATTTCACAATCCATTTACTGTTGAGCAATGCAAAGCCATCCCTTTGTTTTTTTTAATTTCTTTCCCACCGAATGAATCCTGTCCTGCTCTACTGTAAGGGCACGGCACACCTACAACTGTCACAGTTATTACACAATCACCTGATCGCACTTATTTAGCATAAACAAACTAGAGAATTTACAGCTGGAGAGTGGATGAGGAGCGTTCCCATCAGCTGTGTAGATAAAGAGTCTCCCTGATGTCAGGACAGTAACATGGAAACACAGAGCTGTTGGACAGGTTCTTCTGTTTGTGGTCTAGTCTCGTTTCCTCGTTGCATATTTACTTTTGAAATCGGGCCTGGTTCTACATTAATAAAGTGCCTTGAACACATTTGGTTCCATTAGGTCGGCCTACACACAGGGCAAGAATATCACCGGCGACCTGTCTGGCCTCGATGACCTTCTGAAAGTCGGATGTCCTGCGGCCACAGCGACCTTGATGCCCCACCCACACTGCCCCAGCTGATTTTGCCCTTTTCTCCTCTACCTCTTTCCTGTCAACACGGTTTTTAGACACCGGTGTCTTTTACTGGGCAACATAAACGGAAACGCTGCACACATGACCAGTGGTGGGTTTGATTGTGAGCCTGGTATGAGCGGAATGAAAACCGGGTTATTTATGCCGATAGGTCACAGCTGCGCAGTGTTCTGGCTGCAATGTGGCCAACTGAGCTGATCACAGCCTCTCTAGAGGATGATTGGGATTCCACCAGACGCTCCGCAGAGCGCTTCAGAAGCAGCTCTCCACTAAAAACGGTCTATTTCTGACGTACAGTATGTGTCCCCTACACTGGTTGAGGGGATGCACCCAAAACTGCTCTGTAGTCTTTCAAGTAGGAGAACCAATGTGAGCGTTCTCCTCCTGATAACAGGCACTGTATGTGAAATATAGATACAAAATAAAAATAATAATAATAATAATAGGTTTAATGTATTTTTAATAACTAAAACAGTCACAAATCTTTGATCCATGTCATTCATAACTGGACTTTTAATGGTATTAACTGTCTGTAGGCTATAGCACAACAAAGTAGGAAATAACAATAAACAACTTACAAATATTGGTCATTTGTAAATACCCATAAATGATTAATTATAAATGATTTTATGTATTTATTTCACTGATAGTTATACTATGCATTCAAAATAAAATCAACATAGATTTAAATCAAAGCCAAACACAACAGCAACGCTGTGTAGCCGAATATTAACACAAACATACAATTAAATCGCTAATCGCAATTATTTGTATGACGGTTAATTGTCAACTAAATTTCATGATTGTGACAGCCCTCATCAGACCTGTTGTGGATTTTGTACATTACATAACTAAGCAGTGTGTGTGTGTGTGTGTGTGTGTGTGTGTGTGTGTGTGTGAGTGTGTGTGTGCGTTTGTGTTACCTGTGAGGACATGCGCGATGTGTCCTGGCGTCCCGTCAGGTCTGAAGACGAGATGTTGACGGGTGCCCCACGATGAAGACGCATGCTCACCTTCCTCTCCTTCTCCATACCTGAAAGGTCAACATGAGCTCAATACAAACACTGGATCACCTGTCAGGTAGTGTCACCGGTCAGCTCTCCTTCTTACTCTTACTTCTTACTCTTAAACATGTGTGTGTGTGTGTGTGTCTGCTCACCTGTATGTGAGGCGGGGTTGAGTGCTGTGTGTGTGTGTGTGTGTGTGTGTGTGTGTGTGTGTGTGTGTGTGTGTGTGTGTGTGTGTGTGTGCTGACCTGTGTGTGAGGCGGGGTTGAGTGGCGAGGGGGCAGCGGCGTCCTGAGTAGCCCTGGCTCTTCCTGAGGCCGAGGGAATGCCCCTGGCCCCGGGGTTCCTGCTGTGCCTCAGCCTCTCCTCCCGCTCCCGACGCTCCCTCTCTGCGTCCTCCACGGCCCTGTTGGCACCCTGACAAACACACACACACACACACACACACACACAGTTTGTCTTCTTCATATCTAGGAGCAGTTGCCTGTTCATGCAAGGACCTCCTACACTCCTACAGACAGATTTGTTATGAAGTCAGTTTATGGCATTCATCTGTCAAACTTGGAACTCTTAGATGTGAATGAAATTCCAGAGTGATCCAGGCCTGACCTGTGAGTCCAGTACAGATAGTCCACCCCTCTCCACCACTAGGACCAGAGCTTTAGGATATGACAATGGAAATGTTTGTGTCTAGTTTACAGCAAGCATGGATTTCAGTCGGAAATTTGAATAACCTAATTTTATTTGAAATGTATTAACTAATTTGGGTTCTTATGAATGCGTGCACACCCCCGTGGAACATTCATGAGGGGGAAAAAATGTTCGGACGGACCTCGATTTCAGCGGATTTCCGTCTGTGGAAATATATATTTGACTAATGAAATCCTTTGTTCCGAGTGATGTCATACAGTCATAGCTAGCTTGCTGCTAAAAGTGGGGGAACGTCTGATCAATTTGGTTTCTCAACAGCCGATATTGTACGACAAACACTGCGACAAAGGAAAGAGAAAATCCAGGCAGAGGGCTGCAGGGTCTCTGCAGAAACAGACACCGCCACACTAGGGGTGTCGCGGTATACCGCTTTTACAGTAATCGCGCTATTGAAAACATGAAAATTGTAATATCGTGTAATTAATCCAGCCACGATTTATCGTGTTTAATTCAATTTAGCTCTTGGTTTAGTCATTTCTCTTTTGTGTTCTCCCACAAGCAGTAAATAAAAGCTCGTAGCAGACATGACGTCATACACGTGCGCCACAAACAGACTATAAAGTAAACGCACCACAAGCAAGCGCACGTCTCGTCTTCGTGATTCTGTCAAAATGACGACGAATGAAAACTAGATACTTTATCGCCCTGCTAAAAACGTAAACTCTGCAGTGTGGGAATTCTTCGGGTTGGTCAAGAAAAGCATACTTCTTCATGACACTGCTCCAGTGTGCAGGGAATGTGGAGCTACAGTGTTAGCCAAAGGAGGGAATATTTTAAACCTGCTGCATAGTCACCTTCACAATCATCATGCTGAACATTTCACCACCGTAGAGCGACTCAGTTGTAACGTTAGCATTACTAAACATGTCAGTTGAGTTATATGACCGGCCGGAACTGAACGGCTTCAACCGTGATAGTGAATGACTATGTTAGCTAGCTAGCTAGCTAATATATGTGCTAAGTAAAGCTGGCTAACTTAATTGAGGTCCGTTCAACAAGACAGTGACAGCTGGTACTTCTCTTGTGGTCAGGCAGCAGCATCCAAGATGTGAGAAATCATCAGGGAGAGAAAAAGGAGCAGGTCAGCTCAGCCTGTTTATTCTATTCTATTAGTTGATTCAGTTCAGACACACTCACTGACATGTCAACAAACGTTGGACCAAATCAAGTTAAAGATGTACTTTAAGTGATTGCATCATTTTTTTAATGATATTGCGATAATATCGTTATCGTGATATTTTTTGCCATGATAATCGTATTGAGAAAAATTGCTATGGTGACAGCCCTACGCCACACACAGCTAGTGGGTCAGAAGTGCTGGTTGAGAGGGATTATTTCTCTATAGGTCTATACAGATTATACCTTTAACCCCTCAGACATGCTCTGTCTGGATAGGTTTTGGTTGTGTGGAGTGGGCACTATGTGGGAGGAAACTCATTGGGCCTCATTCACGTAACATGCTGATGTTTAGAGCCTACAGCTGGTTAGTTAGGGTAACAGTTAGCCTGGATCTGTACCAAGGTAAATCAAAGCCTTTTTGCATTTCACAAAAGTGGAACAGGACAACGTGGATAATTCACTCCGGATCCTGTGTGCATAGTTGTCATGCGTGAAATTCGTACAGATCTTGAAATATAACACAAAGTCAGTGTCTTTAATGCTCAATATTAATAAACCTGGATGTCCTTATAGTAATGTAACCAAATAGTTACAATACATTCTCTGAACAGCAAGTTTCACTGGAGATGACAAAATGTCCTCAATGTGATAACAACTTACAAATTTGAGCATGTTCCAGTCGAAGACGTAGTCGTAGGAGAACCCCTGTCTGTGGAAGAGGTTCCTGAAGAGCTGGCGCAGGTACGAGTAGTCGGGTTTGTCGTCGAAGCGCAGAGAGCGGCAGAAGTTCAGGTAGGTGGCGAACTCCGCTGTGGGGGGGGGGAGGACCGGAGCACATGAACAATGAGGGTTTGGTTGTGAACATCCTACATGGGACTAATAAAAGACAGGAGGGAGCAGCTGAACGTACATGGGTAGCCTTTGCAGAGGACCTCAATGGGCGTGGACATTTTCTTCTCACTGATGCGTTCGTACTTCTGCCTCTTGGTGGCGGCTTTGAGGCCTTGCCAGGGCAGAGAACCCAGGTTGAAGTACATGAGGACGTAGCCCAGCGACTCCAAGTCGTCCCGTCTGGACTGTTCTGTAGACACAGAGGACAAAGTCAGATCAGCAGGGCGGAGGGTCTATCCATTCATGGCACAGGTCAGTATTTTATGGACGCTGGTCTTACCGATGCCCAGATGTGTGTTTATGGAGGCGTAGCGGGCGGTGCCGGTCAGGTTCTTGTTCTCGCGGTAGGGGATGTGCTGGTGTGTGCGGGCGTCGCGGTACTTCTTGGCCAGGCCGAAGTCGATGATGTAGACCAGGTTGCCCTTCTTGCCCAGACCCATCAGGAAGTTGTCTGGCTTCACATCTCTGTGGATGAAGTTCTTGGAGTGGATGTATTCAATGCGGCTGATCTAGAGGAAGACGTGGGAGAGGATCTGAGGTCAGCCTATACATCAACACAATACAGCTAGCATTGACATAGTCCCTACAGCTAGTAGCTCCTAGTTCTTCTTCTCTCTCACCATCTGGTCGGCCAGCAGCAGGACTGTCTTCAGGCTGAACTTGCGAGAGCAGAAGTTGAACAGGTCCTCCAGACTGGGCCCCAGCAGCTCCATCACCATCACGTTGTAGTCACCCTCGGCCCCGCACCACTTTATCGTCGGGATACCCACTGGAGGAGAGGAGGGAGGGAGGAGGGGGAAAGGAGAATATTAAAGAGGAACTACGCCCATTTTCATAATTCATACATGTTATTCCTATGGTCTAAGACAGTTCAATAATATTAGTAAAGATGAACAACTCTCTCCCAAATCCCAAAACTAGAGCGCTAAAAACATCAAGTATAAAGTATGGGGTTGCTCCATAGACAATGAACAGGAAGAGATGTTCTAGATGACTCTGAGAGCAGCCAGGAGAACATTGTTGTTTCACTACTGACAACACTACAATAGAATAAGGGTGCTTTCACATCAGGGACCCGGGCCCGGATCCGAGTACACTTGTCCCCAAAGTCCAGTTGGATTGATCAGCGTGAACGCTCGGGCACGGTTCGTTGATCCGTACTCGAGTCCACTTGAAAAGGTGGTCTGGAGTACGGATCATGTGTACTCGGGTACGGTTTGCATCAGGTGTGAAAGCCAACCGTACCAAAACACGGAAGTGGACCGCTATTTAACCCGAGTAACGTTAGCAGTTAGCGAGTAGTTGAGAAAGGGCAGGCTTTTTTCAACAGCAAACTACTAACAGAAATAACCCTCCCGCAGTATCTAATGCTCTTTACAATCACAATACGTTAAAGTAGTCTGCTGCAAGCTGGTGTAATGCTACTGTAGAGAATAACATGTAGATGAGCACGCACACACACTGTCCATGCCCCCCCCCCACCCCTCCCCCCACCCCACCCCACACACGCACGCACACACACACAGGAGCAGGGTGAAGGCAGAGGCCAGCTGGTTTAGTAGTAGCTAGTAATTGGCTGACGTTTCCAAGGCAAAGAGGCCATCTGGCATTTCCTTCTATAGGCAGAGAGCAACTAAATTCTGTTGCTCAGCACTTAGTGCACGCACACACACACACCTATTTATATACATACTATTTATATATATATATATATATATATATATATATATATATACACACAAACACAGATATATCCCACAGTCTGGGTATGCCATCATGCCCCCACACATCCTACCATGCTGTGTGCACAGTTGTGCTTACAGAGACAAACCGTCTCTAGTACATGCAAGAAGACAGTCTGCTATGAAGACAGAAAACACAACTAGTTTAAAGGAGACCTAGGATGCTTATTTTCAGGTTCATACTTGTATTGTGGGTTTCTACTAGAACATGTTGACATGGTTTAATATCCTCATACTGGCTGTGTTGCAGCACCTCTTTTCACCCTCTGACTGAAACATTTGAGCTCCTAGATCGAGCTCTTGGACTTTGGGCTTTGTAACTTTGCAGACCGTTTACAACAAAAAACTACAGTATATAACACACTAAAGGAAAGGGGAAAAGCATAATAGGTCCTCTTTAAAATGCATTACTTTGGCTCTGATGCAGCCATCTATAGTCACGACTGTGTAGTCTGACTCAATGTCCCGCCCACAGTACTATCTGATTGGTTACACATCACGAGTAATAGCCTATCAACGCCAACCAAGGTGGCCATGCCACAGACGGGCACAGCTGCTCTGGGAGGTAACGTAAGGCAGCAGATATTGCTGACGTTGCCTTCAACATTACAATCCTCTATGCTGAAGTTGCAAAACAACCAGAGGTTCCTGGTAACGTTCTGCTGTGGTGGCACAACAACAATAGAGATTTGTGCAATAACGTTGGTGTCACGTCTACACTTTTGTCCATTCACTCTTGATGGAACACTTCTAAATTTTGACCCCAAGATTTGAATTTTTACTACAAACATATATCGGTTCCAAATATCGGTCTGCTTGATTATTGATAATAGGTATCAGCCGTGAAAAACGTGTTGTAGAGACTACTACCAGCTCAGTAGTCTCTGTAACATGTTGTAGAGACTACTACTAGCTCAGTAGTCTATAACGTGTTGTAGAGACTACTACTAGCTCAGTAGTCTATAACGTGTTGTAGAGACTACTAATACCTCAGTAGTCTATAACGTGTTGTAGAGACTACTACTACCTCAGTAGTCTATAACGTGTTGTAGAGACTACTAATACTTCGGTAGTCTATAACGTGTTGTAGAGACTACTACTACCTCCGTAATCTATAACGTGTTGTAGAGACTACTAATACCTCCGTAGTCTATAACGTGTTGTAGAGACTACTACTACCTCAGTAGTCTATAACGTGTTGTAGAGACTACTAATACTTCGGTAGTCTATAACGTGTTGTAGAGACTACTACTACCTCCGTAGTCTATAACGTGTTGTAGAGACTACTACTACCTCCGTTGTCTATAACGTGTTGTAGAGACTACTAATACCTCAGTAGTCTATAACGTGTTGTACAGACTACTACTAGCTCAGTAGTCTACGTGTTGTAGAGACTACTACTAACTCAGTAGTCTATAACATGTTGTAGAGATTACTACTACCTCAGTAGTCTATAACGTGTTGTAGAGACTACTAATACCAGCTCAGTAGTCTATAACGTGTTGTAGAGACTACTACTAGCTCAGTAGTCTATAACGTGTTGTAGCGACTACTACTACCTCAGTAGTCTATAACATGTTGTAGAGACTACTAATACCTCCGTAGTCTATAATGTGTTGTAGCGACTACTACTAGCTCAGTAGTCTATAACATGTTGTAGAGACTACTAATATCTCCGTAGTCTATAATGTGTTGTAGCGACTACTACTAGCTCAGTAGTCTATAACATGTTGTAGAGACTACTAATACCTCCGTAGTCTATAACGTGTTGTAGCGACTACTACTAGCTCAGTAGTCTATAACATGTTGTAGAGACTACTAATACCTCAGTAGTCTATAACGTGTTGTAGCGACTACTACTAGCTCCATAGTCTATAACGTGTTGTAGAGACTACTAATACTTCGGTAGTCTAACGTGTTGTAGAGACTACTACTACCTCCGTAGTCTATAACGTGTTGTAGAGACTACTACTACCTCCGTAGTCTATAACGTGTTGTAGAGACTACTAATACCTCAGTAGTCTATAACGTGTTGTACAGACTACTAATACCAGCTCAGTAGTCTATAACGTGTTGTAGAGATTACTACTAGCTCAGTAGTCTATAACGTGTTGTAGAGACTACTAACTCAGTAGTCTATAACGTGTTGTAGAGACTACTAATACCAGCTCAGTAGTCTATAACGTGTTGTAGAGACTACTACTAGCTCAGTAGTCTATAACGTGTTGTAGCGACTACTACTAGCTCAGTAGTCTATAACATGTTGTAGAGACTACTAATACCTCAGTAGTCTATAACGTGTTGTAGCGACTACTACTAGCTCAGTAGTCTATAACATGTTGTAGAGACTACTAATACCTCAGTAGTCTATAACGTGTTGTAGCGACTACTACTAGCTCAGTAGTCTATAACGTGTTGTAGAGACTACTAATACCTCAGTAGTCTATAACGTGTTGTAGCGACTACTACTAGCTCAGTAGTCTATAACGTGTTGTAGAGACTACTAATACCTCAGTAGTCTATAACGTGTTGTAGCGACTAATACCAGCTCAGTAGTCTATAACGTGTTGTAGAGACTACTAATACCAGCTCAGTAGTCTATAACGTGTTGTAGAGACTACTAATACCAGCTCAGTAGTCTATAACGTGTTGTAGAGACTACTAATACCAGCTCAGTAGTCTATAACGTGTTGTAGAGACTACTAATACCAGCTCAGTAGTCTATAACGTGTTGTAGAGACTACTACTAGCTCAGTAGTCTATAACGTGTTGTAGAGACTACTAATACCAGCTCAGTAGTCTATAACGTGTTGTAGAGACTACTGCTAACTCGGTAGTCTATAACGTGTTGTACAGACTACTGCTAGCTCAGTAGTCTATAACGTGTTGTAGAGACTACTAATACCAGCTCAGTAGTCTATAACGTGTTGTAGAGACTACTGCTAGCTCGGTAGTCTATAACATGTTGTACAGACTACTGCTAGCTCAGTAGTCTATAACGTGTTGTAGAGACTACTAATACCAGCTCAGTAGTCTATAATGTGTTGTAGAGACTACTGCTAGCTCGGTAGTCTATAACGTGTTGTAGAGACTACTACTACCTCAGTAGTCTATAACGTGTTGTAGAGACTACTGCTAGCTCGGTAGTCTATAACGTGTTGTACAGACTACTGCTAGCTCCGTAGTCTATAACGTGTTGTAGAGACTACTGCTAGCTCGGTAGTCTATAACATGTTGTACAGACTACTGCTAGCTCCATAGTCTATAACGTGTTGTAGAGACTACTAATACCTCAGTAGTCTATAACGTGTTGTAGAGACTACTACTACCTCAGTAGTCTATAACGTGTTATAGAGACTACTAATACTTCGGTAGTCTATAACGTGTTGTAGAGACTACTACTACCTCCGTAGTCTATAATGTGTTGTAGAGACTACTAATACCTCCGTAGTCTATAACGTGTTGTAGAGACTACTAATACTTCGGTAGTCTATAACGTGTTGTAGAGACTACTAATACCTCCGTAGTCTATAACGTGTTGTAGAGACTACTAATACCTCAGTAGTCTATAACGTGTTGTAGAGACTACTACTAGCTCAGTAGTCTATAACGTGTTGTAGACTACTAATACCAGCTCAGTAGTCTATAACGTGTTGTAGAGACTACTAATACCAGCTCAGTAGTCTATAACGTGTTGTAGTGACTACTACTAGCTAAGTAGTCTATAACGTGTTGTACAGACTACTGCTAGCTCCGTAGTCTATAACGTGTTGTAGTGACTACTACTAGCTCAGTAGTCTATAACGTGTTGTACAGACTACTGCTAGCTCAGTAGTCTATAACGTGTTGTAGCGACTACTACTAGCTCCGTAGTCTATAACGTGTTGTAGCGACTACTACTAGCTCCGTAGTCTATAACGTGTTGTAGAGACTACTACTACCTCCGTAGTCTATAACGTGTTGTAGAGACTACTAATACCTCCGTAGTCTATAACGTGTTGTACAGACTACTAATACCTCCGTAGTCTATAACGTGTTGTAGCGACTACTACTAGCTCAGTAGTCTATAACGTGTTGTAGAGACTACTAATACCAGCTCAGTAGTCTATAATGTGTTGTAGAGACTACTGCTAGCTCGGTAGTCTATAACGTGTTGTAGAGACTACTACTACCTCAGTAGTCTATAACGTGTTGTAGAGACTACTGCTAGCTCGGTAGTCTATAACGTGTTGTACAGACTACTGCTAGCTCCGTAGTCTATAACGTGTTGTAGAGACTACTGCTAGCTCGGTAGTCTATAACGTGTTGTACAGACTACTGCTAGCTCCGTAGTCTATAACGTGTTGTAGAGACTACTAATACCTCAGTAGTCTATAACGTGTTGTAGAGACTACTACTACCTCGGTAGTCTATAACGTGTTGTAGAGACTACTACTAGCTCAGTAGTCTATAACGTGTTGTAGACTACTAATACCAGCTCAGTAGTCTATAACGTGTTGTAGAGACTACTAATACCAGCTCAGTAGTCTATAACGTGTTGTAGTGACTACTACTAGCTAAGTAGTCTATAACGTGTTGTACAGACTACTGCTAGCTCCGTAGTCTATAACGTGTTGTAGTGACTACTACTAGCTAAGTAGTCTATAACGTGTTGTACAGACTACTGCTAGCTCAGTAGTCTATAACGTGTTGTAGCGACTACTACTAGCTCCGTAGTCTATAACGTGTTGTAGCGACTACTACTAGCTCCGTAGTCTATAACGTGTTGTAGAGACTACTACTACCTCCATAGTCTATAACGTGTTGTAGAGACTACTAATACCTCAGTAGTCTATAACGTGTTGTACAGACTACTAATACCTCCGTAGTCTATAACGTGTTGTAGCGACTACTACTAGCTCAGTAGTCTATAACGTGTTGTAGAGACTACTAATACCAGCTCAGTAGTCTATAATGTGTTGTAGAGACTACTGCTAGCTCGGTAGTCTATAACGTGTTGTAGAGACTACTACTACCTCAGTAGTCTATAACGTGTTGTAGAGACTACTGCTAGCTCGGTAGTCTATAACGTGTTGTACAGACTACTGCTAGCTCAGTAGTCTATAACGTGTTGTAGAGACTACTGCTAGCTCGGTAGTCTATAACGTGTTGTACAGACTACTGCTAGCTCCGTAGTCTATAACGTGTTGTAGAGACTACTAATACCTCAGTAGTCTATAACGTGTTGTAGAGACTACTACTACCTCGGTAGTCTATAACGTGTTGTAGAGACTACTAATACCTCCGTAGTCTATAACGTGTTGTAGAGACTACTACTAGCTCAGTAGTCTATAACGTGTTGTAGACTACTACTAGCTCAGTAGTCTATAACGTGTTGTAGACTACTAATACCAGCTCAGTAGTCTATAACGTGTTGTAGAGACTACTAATACCAGCTCAGTAGTCTATAACGTGTTGTAGTGACTACTACTAGCTAAGTAGTCTATAACGTGTTGTACAGACTACTGCTAGCTCCGTAGTCTATAACGTGTTGTAGTGACTACTACTAGCTAAGTAGTCTATAACGTGTTGTACAGACTACTGCTAGCTCAGTAGTCTATAACGTGTTGTAGCGACTACTACTAGCTCAGTAGTCTATAACGTGTTGTAGCGACTACTACTAGCTCCGTAGTCTATAACGTGTTGTAGAGACTACTACTACCTCCGTAGTCTATAACGTGTTGTAGAGACTACTAATACCTCAGTAGTCTATAACGTGTTGTACAGACTACTAATACCAGCTCAGTAGTCTATAACGTGTTGTAGAGATTACTACTAGCTCAGTAGTCTATAACGTGTTGTAGAGACTACTACTAGCTCAGTAGTCTATAACGTGTTGTACAGACTACTAATACCAGCTCAGTAGTCTATAACGTGTTGTAGAGACTACTACTAGCTCAGTAGTCTATAACGTGTTGTAGAGACTACTACTACCTCAGTAGTCTATAACATGTTGTAGACTACTAATACCTCAGTAGTCTATAACGTGTTGTAGAGACTACTACTAGCTCAGTAGTCTATAATGTGTTGTAGAGACTACTACTACCTCAGTAGTCTATAACATGTTGTAGACTACTAATACCTCAGTAGTCTATAACGTGTTGTAGCGACTACTACTAGCTCAGTAGTCTATAACATGTTGTAGAGACTACTACTACCTCAGTAGTCTATAACGTGTTGTAGCGACTACTACTAGCTCAGTAGTCTATAACATGTTGTAGAGACTACTAATACCTCAGTAGTCTATAACGTGTTGTAGCGACTACTACTGGCTCAGTAGTCTATAACGTGTTGTAGAGACTACTAATACCGCAGTAGTCTATAACGTGTTGTAGCGACTACTACTGGCTCAGTAGTCTATAACGTGTTGTAGAGACTACTACTACCTCAGTAGTCTATAACGTGTTGTAGCGACTACTACTAGCTCAGTAGTCTATAACGTGTTGTACAGACTACTACTAGCTCAGTAGTCTATAACATGTTGTAGAGACTACTAATACCTCAGTAGTCTATAACGTGTTGTAGAGACTACTAATACCTGAGTAGTCTATAACGTGTTGTAGAGACTACTACTAGCTCAGTAGTCTATAACGTGTTGTAGAGACTACTAATACCAGCTCAGTAGTCTATAACGTGTTGTAGAGACTACTAATACCAGCTCAGTAGTCTATAACGTGTTGTAGAGACTACTACTAGCTCAGTAGTCTATAACGTGTTGTAGAGACTACTAATACCAGCTCAGTAGTCTATAACGTGTTGTAGAGACTACTAATACCAGCTCAGTAGTCTATAACGTGTTGTAGACTACTGCTAGCTCGGTAGTCTATAACGTGTTGTACAGACTACTGCTAGCTCGGTAGTCTATAACGTGTTGTAGAGACTACTACCTCAGTAGTCTATAACGTGTTGTAGAGACTACTGCTAGCTCGGTAGTCTATAACGTGTTGTACAGACTACTGCTAGCTCCGTAGTCTATAACGTGTTGTAGAGACTACTGCTAGCTCGGTAGTCTATAACGTGTTGTACAGACTACTGCTAGCTCCGTAGTCTATAACGTGTTGTAGTGACTACTACTAGCTAAGTAGTCTATAACGTGTTGTACAGACTACTGCTAGCTCAGTAGTCTATAACGTGTTGTAGAGACTACTACTAGGTCAGTAGTCTATAACGTGTTGTAGAGACTACTACTAGCTCAGTAGTCTATAACGTGTTGTAGAGACTACTACTACCTCCGTAGTCTATAACATGTTGTAGTGACTACTACTAGCTCAGTAGTCTATAACGTGTTGTACAGACTACTACTACCTCAGTAGTCTATAACGTGTTGTACAGACTACTACTACCACAGTAGTCTATAACGTGTTGTACAGACTACTGAGCTGGCAGAACTTTTTCATCAACATGTTCTCCCACTTCATTATTCACAGTGATCAGGGAGGAAATTTGGCCACAAACTAAGATCCTTCCTTAAGATGGACTGAATGCACACTCACCCCTTACCCTCTAACCAATAGCTAGCTCTGGTCAGCTCTCCAGTTAACTCAATATACACGGTTTGATCAATCATCTCCTATACAGCTAATGATGTACAATGGTGAATGAGTGCTGGCTTATAAATATTGATGTGGACTACTCAGTTGATAAAAGCACAAACAAGAGTTTACAGAGAGGCAGGATGTGTGTGTACATAGTGTTAGTTAGAGAATACAATACCTCCACCCTGCATCATCTTGTAGATTTTGCTCTCTATGTGGAGCTGTGGGTGTTTGGTCTTCACACATTCCAACTTGATGGCTACCTCCTCTCCAACGGAGATGTCAGTACCTGGACAGACAGACGGAGACAGATAGAGAGGTGAGCTACAATGAGACACATCACATCATGTTGCTTCAACAATGTTTACCACTATGGCTACTGATTTATCTAATCTGCAGCACGGAGTATGGACAAGTCAAAGAAGTATTGTCAGGTCAAAGTCCAGTGTAATATCACGTCTTTACCTCATGTTTATCCGAGTCCATCAATTCTGTGAAGCTAATATAAGACAATAAATAACTGGCTTTGTCCACCGGGTCCATAGTGAGCACATTAGCTGCTGGTCACAGAAGAAATGTATACATCACTGTGGTGATGTGGTGGTGGTGCCGCATAACTTTGTGCGATTTCCCTGGAATCCGCCCCGTTGTCACCGATGACATGCATTAAGAATAACTATATAGAGACAGTCGATCTTCTCACTGATGGTCTCGTTTGCTTATGTATGTCATATAGACCCTTTTACAGCTGACGTCATGATGAGGTCACGGTGTTAGCTGGAGGCTAAACAAAGGAAAGACTGGACGCTAACACTAGCAGTGGGCTAAATTTCCACATCTAAAATGTCCAGATATCACAGACATTACAGATGACTAACTGTGATTGGAGGCTCTAGCGAGCTACAATATCAGAGGAACGTTTCAGAGATGGAGAGTAAATGTTGCTAATATTTAGCCTTCTGCTAACAGCAGCCGTGAAGCGTTGGCTGCTGTTAGCAGAAGGCTAAACTATTAGCAACCCTTTCTCTCTGTCTCTGAAACGCTTCTCCGATATTGTCCGACTCTCTTTCTGACTGACTTTACTGAAGGATAGTTAACTATAGACATCCAGAGATTTATACGCCCTCAATTTATCTTTACAGCGCTGCCGTTGGCCACCAGCCCGCTGGTCGGACGCAAGGCTACTTAGCTAGCTTAGCTTGCTAATTCCACCATGCTGTCATGAAACACAGAAAATGAGATGAACAAAGTTGTCCTCCTCTGGTGATAGCACTGTGCTTTCCTACGCTGTGACCACAGTGTGAGGATGAAGCATTAAGTTGTTACTCATTTAGCGACTGGCTAGTTAGCTAGCTTAGCTTAGTAATTCCACCATGCTATAGAAAATGAGTCCAACAGAGGACAGCGCTGGGTCACGGTCCCTCTGTCTCGCTCCTCACCGCTAGGAGACGACTTCACCGGGAGGAGAGCAGGCGTTAGCCAGCTATCTGGTCAGTCTCTGGACCAGCTAGCTGGCTAACTAGCCAGTTCTAGAGACAGAAAAGCTAGCTATCTAGCTAGCGTTATCCAGCCGTCTCCTCCTCCTGCAGTAGTCTAGACCGCGTAGGGGTCTAATCTGGTCCCGTTGGTTCATGTTAACTTTCTCAACTACCACTGGTGATCCTGGAGAGAGAGAGACAGCACATGTTGAGAGAAACTAGGATTATCTTCAGACATTGTTAAAAAAAACAAGCCAACAATACTTGCTAGCCAGCGTTAGCTAACGTGTTCAGATTATTATTAAATTGTGACCGTTTCCTAACCAGTTAAATGTTCATAGCACCTCATAGTAACTGTAACACAGCAAAGCCAGTCAACCTGGAAGAGAAACCAACAGTGTGTACTGTATGTACCCTGCTCCTCTTTCATGGATCTCCTTCACAGCTATAATTACATGTTC
This sequence comes from Sebastes fasciatus, assembly GCF_043250625.1. Lineage (NCBI taxonomy): Eukaryota > Metazoa > Chordata > Actinopteri > Perciformes > Sebastidae > Sebastes > Sebastes fasciatus. The sequence continues at coordinate 1,432,271 of NC_133807.1, read as the reverse complement.
ATCACCAGACAGGAGGATTTACTCTCTGCTGCTCTGTGTGTTCGGGCAAACCAGCGCTTCAGCTGCTTTCTTCCAGTTCCCTCCACATAAACACAGCAACGGAACACCGGCTTACATAATCCCATTTCACACACATGGTCTCATACGGGCAGCGGCTCAATGATGAAGGCTAACAGCAGCACCGATGGAGCATCATTGATTCCTCCGTATGAGGTCATCTGGGTGGGCTGAGCAGCACTCCCCAAGGCGGGGCACACAACTAAGGTCATGACTCACTTTAAAGCTCATATGTTGGATCATTAATACACAAGACCTGTTCAAATACTGCTGAACATAAAGCCTGTGTGTAGGTGGCTGTACAGCATGGAAGAGGGGGCTGAACTGATGCAGGGAAACAAAGGCAGCCCTGCTGCAGATCATCTATACAATCAAATCAGATGACATTGATCTGCCTCTGGCTGGCTACCCAAATCCATCTCAGTCTGGACAGGAACTTTAAAGGGTCAGTACACCACAAATTCCATTGGCCTTCATAGTATCAGGGATGACATTTTGTTTCTCCACAGAAGTGAGAGGAGTGGGGGGGTAAATTTATTAGCATCGGAATATTGTCAGAATATTGTCTTTATAGTTGTTCAATAAGGGTCAAGATGACTATGTTAAATTGCCAAAATGGGAATTATTTATCAACGGGCCCAACAGGACTTTTTCATCGTCTTCCACTGCATTTATTTATTTTTTTAAAGCTACTACGAGGAACTTTCATTTTGTGTTTCCATTTACCAGAGTTCATTTAGGAAACCTCTCATTATACTGCAGCAGGGTCTGAAAGTCTGCCCCACATGGTCCTAGTTCTGGTTCTCCCGTGCCCCCCTTCCTTCCAGTAGGCCCAGTAATACGGCCTGGGCCTCTAGCAGCGTGGTGTTTGGAGCAGCGAGACGAAGCTCTGCTTCTGGCCGGAGGAGGAGACGTTGCTGCTGGGCGTGGAGGCCCCGCTGGAGGAGTTTCTGTTGAACCTGCATTCCTCACAGTAATTTTAATGTAGAAACTGCATACTGTTTTTGCCTTTTACTCATGGCTTTTATCGCACGGCAACTCTCAACTCAAAACCCATTCTTTTATAAATGTATTTACTTGTACTTTTATTTTCTTTGGAACTATATTTTCTTTCTCAAATTATTTGATCTCAAATTTGTTTTATGCACAAAATGCTGGACATATACTTAATAATATAGCAAATAATAAAGATGACAAATTTGTTTTAAGAATTAAGACATTACACATCGATGTGCAAGGTTTTCTGAAATGAAGACAATTGAAAGATTAATTAATAATGCAAATTAGTGTTACTTGCAACCCTAAAATTAACGTGACAGAGTGATTACTTATATTTAACGTTTGTTGTTTCCTTATAGATTTAAACACACTTTGTTCTCCTCTGAGTGACGGGTAAACAAGGGCTGGTCTACTCCGTTTGAATTTCAGCACAACACAAAGACACTTAACTCACAATGACTTGTTGTTCTAGTTTTGTGCATGGCCAATCAATCAGCCAATCTATCTATCTATCAATCAATCAATCAATCAAAAGTGAAAATGTCCACAAAGGCTCTTCACAGTCTGATCAGCACATTTCAGTTTGTTGTCTGCTTTACTGCATCATAGGAATGTGATTTGTCTGGACAGATTTTTGTAGGGAATGTGTGCTGTCTGGTGTTCACACTAGCTGCATGTCGGCTGCATGTCTGCTGGGTTTCTGCTGGTGCTGTCAGCCCTTTCTTTCTACATAGAGTTTGTCTTTTAATGGCCATTTAATATCATGATAAATGTGATTTATATTTATTTTAGACAGAAAGGTTAAGAAACGTGTGGTAATTTGTAAATAATAGTAATAATCCACAATTAAAACTCCATACTATATTCATTCATTGAGCTCTCCAAGTCACTGCATGTTCTAGAACACTGTCCGGCACATATTTCAGAATAAAAGCCTTGTGTTAACAAATGAAGGAATTCTGTCCACAGTAAAAACGCTTGAGGGCTTTTATTTCTAAATGAAAGCAGGAAGTGTTGATTTAAACCCTGTACTTTATCAATTCATGGAGCTCTCTAAGTGACTGCGTGTTCCACAGCACTTACTGCTCATATTTCAGAATAAAAGCCTCGTGTTAACAAATGAAGGAATTCGGTCCATAGAAAAAAATGCCTGAGGGCTTTTATTTTGAAATGAAAGCAGGAAGGGATGATTTAAAAATAAGTCTTTACTTTTTTTCATCTCCGTAACATATTCTACAGATAGACATGGAAACTGTAGTAAAGTCATGCTGATACGATGTTAATTTACAGTCAATAGATCACCTTCACTGTCTGTGACATATTCTACAGATGTCTAGACATGTAAACTGTACTAATCTTGCTGTTATGATGATAATATATTGACAATAGATCACCTTCACTGTCTGTTGTTGCTGTGAGACGCAGCTGAGACGCGTGCGGCTCGCGTGAAAAATAGGCGAGACCGCTATTCTATAAAAGAGACGCCTCATGCAGGCAGTGTGGCTGCTCTAACCTGTTAACATGGACGCCGAAATAAAAAACAACAGGTAACGCAGCCGCCATGCGCTCCTGACGTTGGATGTGTGTCCACCACTTAAGATGATCTTTTCCAGATGTTGCTGTGGTGTGAGGTATGTTAAGAGTGATTTTACATCCCCCAATTGGCTCTGAAGTCCATCCTGGCCACACCAATTTAATATTGTAAATATTAAACATGTTCAATATTTACTCTGATGGGATATCCTGAGGTGTGTGGGGAACACAGAGAACAGCCGATGACGCGGTCACGTGGGAAACAACGATAGCCAATAGAGAACCAAGCTGACCGAAGAAGGAAGGACGACCACCGCCGCCATGGCAACCGCGGCGACAACACTTTAATTTAACGTGTCTCCCTGACTTCATCCATCCATCCATCGTTAATTTTCAGTACAAATTAAAAACCAACATGGCTAATTCTTCCTGCCCGTCGTCCTCCATGTTTGTTTAGTCACGTTTGATCGCAAGAGATTTAGTGATATAGTTTTTTTTCGTGGGACTCTTGTTGTTGATGAGTGAATGTGTTAGTGTGTGGTGTTGCTGTTTCTCTCCACACTATAGGAACTAAACTGTTCAATTTAACACAACATGTTATGTGTGAGCTCTCTCACATTTTACACATCTGGTAAGATCTGAAACATCTGTTAGTGTGGGCCAGCCATTATTGGTATGAAAGTGTGCACATATGTGACGTGTGTGTGTGTGTTTTATCCTGAGCGGTGCTGCAGGTGAAACATGTTCAGACACATCCCCCTATCATCCAGAGGTAGAACTACCAAGACCCCATTTACACTCCGTAAAGAACAGAAAGGTTTTATTGTGAATAACTACAAACTATCCCAGGCCTCTCAGGCATTCTAGTATGCACACGTTAATGATCACGGACCGGTCCAGACTTGAACACAGAAGCCCAGCTCGGATTAAACTCACTCTGGAGCGTCTGTAGACATTTACAGCACAGACACATGATAAGAAAGACGATGTGATGCAAAGCGAGTAAGAGCAGCCACAGGGTGCCAACAATCCCCTTAATACTGTATACTGTAGCAGCATACTGAGGGAGGTGCAACATGTCGCTGTCATCCTGTGCTGGGAGCTGTGGTCCAGGACCAGGACACACACATCCAACCAGCATGTTACTGTAGGATGTCTTCTTACTACAGGGGGAAATGGAATGAGCTATGCAACGGTCTACAAGCAAAGAAAAAAAAAAGATTTCTCAACTCCAGAGTTTCTGAGAAGTATCTGTGTGAGATGACGCCAACATAACCACTAGAACGCCTTCGCTGTTTACACAATCACACCACGAAGCTACAGCAGTATCAGTGAGTCACCAGCAGCGCTGGGTCTGAGCATGTCCTCACCTCCCCGCTACTAACGTTAGCTTTGATTATGTAAGTGAACCCATCCCTTTCTGTGTACACCGTTCTCAGTCTCTGTTACACAAGTCCTAGTCAAACAGGTAATAAACTCCAGTCACTACAGTTTACCTTTTTAAGAAAAGCAAAGGGGCTGCATGGTGTTGCTTCAGGTGCCACTGAGTATATGGGGAATAATCCAATTGTGACTTTATTTAGACCAATATTGTGATTCAGAGTGTGATTTTTAAGAAAGTTCCTTATCTTCTTTATTATTCACTATAAACAAGCAATAAATCCTTCTATAGTATGACCAACAGCACACTGGATACACAGCTCTTATGTAGGCCAGGCCAATGATGACATGAGATGAATTGATCATAGACTGTATACAAACAATGGATGTAGCACGAGGTGAGTGAATCTTTCAGTATCTCATGATTCGATTTGGAATCTCGGGGTCACAATTTGATTCAAAATGGATTCTATATTCAGTACATAGTGGTGCTAATTTCAGGATCTCCTCCAGTCCGCTGTGCTCTAGTAAAGGGAAATTATGGCATGAAAGCAGAGAGTAAAGATTATGGTGTTTTTGTTCTTTTACACACAGTGACGTCACGCTGTACCCAGGCGGCCGTCTGCTACAATGCATGTTAGCACCTCCGCCTCCAGTGTTTGCTAGTGTTGCACAGTATACAGATTAGAGGTGGAACGCTTCACAGAATTCACGGTTGGGTTCATATCACGGTTTTGGGTTCGGTTCAGTTCATTTATGTCACAGTGACGAGGTCATGTTCTGATTTCAACATGCTTTTCATTTATTTGGCAAAAATAAGTTAACAAATGTTTGCCTTAACAAAAGTATGGCTTCCATAAGGAACATCAACTCTTCTTTATTGTCAAATCCGAACTGAAAGAAAAGGTCTTCTACAGTCATTAGTGCAAACAAAAAATGCAGCTTTGTTATTTTCATATAAATATGATGAAATTATAGACTAAGGCCATCAACATATATTGAAGCATAAGCTCAACCAGAACTAAACTAAAAAAACAAAAAAAACAACAACAGTATAACATACAGTATGTGTCAATTCCCTGATTATCATCTCTTAATTGAAAGATGAGTTTTTCTACTCTAACAGTGCAGTATTTGGAGGAATACGGTTGGATTTCTGTACCACTGTGTTATTTAACAATAATTAATAAATATAAAACACATTACAGGGATTGTGCTGCTGGAATTACTGTGTTGCTTAAGTGTCGGCGAGAGGGAATATTATAGCACAAGTAATGTTACGTTAATAATATGCTGAAATCCAGCGTCCTCCACGACTGCATAAGGCTGCATATCTTTCACTATAAACCTCCCCGATGCTGTAGTTGTGTCTTTACCCTGTCTGAGTCTGCATGTAGAGGCTGTTTAAATGCTGCGGGGAGAAGGAGCTGCTCTTTCCTACCCGACTCTCTCCTCCTTGTGCTATCGACAGACACACCGGAGTGTTGCCGCTAGCATCAACCACACGTGATGCACAGTGCTCACACCGACACCGTTTTATCCACCACTTTTTCAGTCATTTTCATGTTAACACTAAATCCGTAATGCTCCCATACAGCAGAGCCAAACGATGCTGATGGATCCTATAACTGGACTTTAATGTGTCCACTCGTCATTTCCTACTTCAGTTTCCAACTGAAGAGGAGACTGGGTCCATGGATGTATCAAGAGAACGACTAGGTCCCGCTTCATCAACGCGTCATATCTTTGGGATACAACAAATGTGCAGTAAAATCTGGTCTGCACTCGCCGGAATTGAGCCAATAGCAACGCACGACTGCAGCTTCAGCTACACTGCTCATGTGTTATACCCCATACCTCGAGACCCATGTCCACCCGTGTCCCAGCATCCTTCAATAGGCCTTGAGAGAACCGATACTTCGGTACAAAAATTAAAAAAATGTGACGGTACACTTTTTCTTCGGTACCAAAGGTACCGAACGATGCCTGTAATGGTCATGTGGTGAAGGAGCGGAGGTATTGGAGATGCGATTCTTCTGGATCTAATGGGGGCAGTATACGCTTACAAGTGTTCTCATCTGTCATGAAATGAAGGAAGAAGAAGAACGCCGTAACAGCACGGAAAAAAACAACAACACGAGACGTGAAAGATGGCATCTGGCTAGTTAGCCAAGCTACGTGCAATGAACGAGAGCGAACACGCTAAGCAACCGACCGGCCAGTTATTTTCAGACACACCTCCAACTCCGGGTAGTTTGTGAGCTGCGGCAGGGAATAAATCCGGATCTGTTGAGTGCAAAAGAGGAACCGTCTCCAGTCTCCCTTCTTCTACAAGTTAGCCACCAAGTTAGCCACCAAGTTAGCCACCAAGTTAGCCACCAAGTTAGCCACCAAGTTAGCCACCAAGTTAGCCACCAAGTTAGCCACCAAGTTAGCCACCAAGTTAGCCACCAAGTTAGCCACCAAGTTAGCCACACGCAACGTTACAATAGATTCGCAAAAAACAGAATGCGGTGCAGTAACGGTGCCGTCGTACTTTTCTTTCCAAAGGAGGAAATACACCTCAAAGACAGACATCCAGACAATATTGTTGGTTTTAAATACTTGAATGCCTCTGTTTTTTGTAATGTTCAAATGTTTTAATAAAGGAGTGCGTGTTGAATTACATGGGATTTATTGTCGTTGTTGTTTTTTTACCGTGGTATCGAATTGGTATCGAGAATCGTGTAAATTCAGTGGTATTGATATCGACTACTAGATTTCTGGTACCGTGACATCCCTAATACCGATACTAGAAAGGTATACCGATACTAGAAAGGTATCGGTATACGCTGTTTAAAAAGCCTGTAAACGCTGTTTAATGAGTGATATCAGAATCAGAAATACTTTATTGATCCCCTGGGGAAATTACAGTTGTTCCATTTAAGAATAAAAATATATATAAACATAGATAAGTAAAAAGAAAAATAGAAATAAGAATACAGATGAAATGTAAATATGTGTGCATTACAGGGATGTCACGAGAACGGATACTTCGGTACCACGTCAATGCCAAAAGCTAAAAAAAAAACGTGACGTACTCTTTTTCTACCGTATTGAAGGTACCGTACGCTCACAGCTGATAGGTCCGTGGTTTGTTTACATGATGTTAACGTAACGCTGGCTGTTAGGACGCGGTGTCTCTCTCTCTGTGGCCAAGTTCTCTTCATCATTACGGTTGTTGTTGAATTATTCCTCGTTCGGCTTAACCTAACGATACGTTTCATTTTCAGTCAATGAAACGTCGTGGACTAGTCAATGAAACGTCATGGACAGGCGCGGTAGTACAAAAAGTAGTTCAAAATGGACTTTTGGAAGTTGTGAATCGATTCAGAATCTTAGAAGATAAGAATTGCGATTCTTCATGAACTACTCTTCCAGTTGTGAATATTTGACAGCCAGAGTACAGAGAGTACAAGGCTTGGTTCCAACAGCTGACCTCATCTCCTCCTCCAGCACACTGCTCACACATCGGCAGCATTACTGTTACAATAACATCTAATATCAGCTATTGACAGGTCATATACAGCACACTGTCAAACTTTTATTTCCTCTGCACATTTCACAGTTCCTGAAGTTTTTTCACTCAGATTAACTTCTATTCAAATTTCTTTGGTATAAAATATTTCCATCATACTTGTGATACTTGAACTGCAGGGCGTGTTTAAAGAAGCACGCACTGTTATGGCTGATTAACAATGTTAGGTCACATTGGTCACCAGCCAGTAAATAATGAGTTAGCAGCTGGCAGCTCTCACCATCAGTCCATTAACACACTGGATCTAACTAATGCAGTCATTAACCTCTCCTCCCTCTCCTGTGGCTTCAGACATGGTGCAGAACGAAATGAGGGATGTCGGGGATGTGTTTCAATGCAGCTGTTTTTAGATGGCACAGAATCAGAACTTAAAAAGTACACTAATATTACTTTAATATAACACGTAAACAGCTCAAATATACAGATGTGAGTGGGAATTCGGCTGAATATCAATGTTATGGTGGAGAGCTCAGCCAAAAGACCATCTACTCTTCAAAACTCCAGGTTCACCAGGTCTTTTAAAAGAACTGAAATTATTTTTAGATTTACTAACTATTTAGTATAGTGTTCCCTTAAGGTAAAAAACATGGTGAAAATGAAGCTGAGACATCACAAAAACATAGTCATCAGCAACAATCTGTGGTCAAAGGCTTCACCGAACATCAGGGAGCCAAACATGTTAACTGACCGATCAAACACTTCCTTTAATCTTTTATAGGGAACCACAGTATGACCAAAGTAGCAGCTTACTTTTAATATATCCTAATTAAGGTCTAATGTATGCGAGATAAAGGCTTACAGGGTAAACGTTAGGGCCGGGACTATACAGCTGTCTCCTGATCACAATACTTGAGTGCCATTTAGATATGTGTTGTGATTTTCAAGTATTGCGATTCTACAATTATTGCCATTCGATATTACCATTTATTACAATTGTTCTTAACTTTTTTAACTCTAGTCTAGACCATGGGAAAAAGTTGAATCATACACTTCTAGGGACTTTACTTTGGAAAATCTCTAAATGCATCCAGTAAAAATGTTTGATTTTCAGCATGTATGTAGTCAGAGATGTCCTGAAGTCAAATATATCGCCTGGAATACAGACCACCTAGGCTGACTCTATAAATAATGATTTTATGAAATAAATCATTAAAACAGCAAATACTATGTCAGATATTTATTTAGTATATCTCTTGTTTTACACCATCATCTCTTAATTAAAGTGATCATGGGATGAGATGCGTCAGTCTGGGTCCTAAACATTTTACCGGGGGAAACTGTAAATCATGATGTGTAATGCTCATTTAGTGAATGTTACACATCATGATACATAATATATGCAATTTATAGCAAATGGGTTAAAACAAAAGCAACAGTGTGGTCCTCAAAAATGGTTTAATTAATTCATTCGCTGGTTTCAGTTTCTCAAATGTAAGGATTTTCTGCTTTTATTTCATTGTAAACTGAATATTTTTGGGTTTGGGGCTGTTAAAATCAAACAATATGCAGATGTAACCAGCATTTTCCCACCAACAATTAATAGAAGAAATAATGGACTGATTCACCGATACTAATTATAATAGTAGCAGCCCTGATCTCATGTCCTTCCAGACAGAACAGAGTCAGTTTACATCAGTCAGTTTAAGAAGAATGAAATATCTTCTCTATTTCCTATCCAACAGCAGTAATGCACATAATTCTTGGTAAAAACCATTGCCTGTATGTTTGTTCATTTCTAAATTCAGCCATACTGAATGATATCAATAATCTCACTTTGTACCATAATGAAATCATATTGTGAGTGAGTGCCAAGGGTGACACCGGGGTCGATTAGATGATCAGTCCACAGCCAGTAAAAACACTTCATGAATTAATAATGTCTCCTCTCCATTGTTGTTCAGATGACGAAGTCTGAAGCTGGGAAATGTGATCAGCTGTTGTCCAACACTGTTGCCAAGAGCTGTGGACCTCCAATATGGCCACTGGAGGATGCATTACAATGAAGGTGATGGAACTCAATGTCCCTGCTGTTTAATACATTCACTGCATATTCATAGATAACAATGTTTAATGCTTTCAATTATCTAGGTTTTTCTAGGTCTTACTGTATGTAGAGAATAATATCTAACCAGCACAGCTAATGTTTCTAATCTCTTCTACATTTACCTTCAGTGGGAGGAAACACAGCCAATCAATAGGTCACAGCCCTTGTTGGCACTCTGTAGATGAAACTCAGTGATAATATATGGACATGTCCTCTCAGGTACTCAACAAGCAGCGGGAGTTATTAAGCAGTTTCATGTCAGAGACACCTCAGCTGGTCTAATGTAGTCTCAAGGAGCCAGTTTCATTACAAACACATCCTCACACATTTAACAGCATGGTTACTGTCAGGAAGACGTGTGAAATTAAACCGTATAAACCTCTAGAAACCTGTCAGGGAAATACTCCTGTTTATATACTCCAACAGGCTAACGTTAGCTAGCTGCTGGCTTTCCGGTGAAACTCTTGTTAGGAACAGAGGAGGAGAGTGGAGCGACCTGCTGTGTTTAGAGGTGGCTGTTCAGCATCAGTAGGTCAGGTACCACCTCAGTAAAGCCTGTCCCCGGTCTACTGCTGCCTCCAGGTCAGTAGAGTCCACTCAAACATTAGCTAACGTTAGCTGATGGAGGCTTTAAACGTTAGCTGTTAGCTGATGGAGGCTTTAAACGTTAGCTGTTGGAGGCTTTAAACGTTAGCTGTTAGCTGATGGAGGCTTTAAACGTTAGCTGATAGCTGGTGGAGGCTTTAAACGTTAGCCGTTAGCTGGTGGAGGCTTTAAACGTTAGCTGTTAGCTGATGGAGGCTGTAGCTGTGGTTGCACAGCAGACAGCCGTCAGTTTACAGTCGTGCCGTGTTCACCTGGATGTTAATGTGACGTTATGATCGAGCACAATGAACAGATCCATGGTTTACTGTTAATGATCATAGGCTAGTAGACGTCTTGTTCCTGCTAGCCGCTCTGCTCCACACAGAGTGTTAGCTTCGTAGCTAATGTTGCTAACACTAAACAGTGAACAGCTGATTGATTAGCAGCTCGTTGAGGGAACCAGCTGACGAGCTGCTGGAGCTCCATGTAGCAGGGTTAGCAGGTTGGCAGGTTAGTAAAGAGCCAGTAGAGAGCAGATCGCAGGACTTACCCAGGTAGATGTCCCCGAATGATCCACTTCCTATCTTCCTGCCCAGTCTGTAGCGGTTCCCCACTCTCAGCTCCATGGTGAGCGATCTCTGATCGCTAGCTCCACAAATATCCACAAAGGTTCCGGTTTAAAGCCCAAGAGCCGGTTTAACAGCAGAAGCGGTTTTAACATCCGACACAGAAAGCCTTTAGCAGCTCTCCGAGCAACGACGGGCTCTCCTGTCTGTTGTCACCGGATCAACTCAACTCGCACTATCTGTCGCCTCTGCTTTTAAAACACTACTAAACTCATATTGTGATAATACGCAGCTTGTTCAAAAGGGTTACACTTGTACTTTATGCTCTCGCTGGTTCTGATATGGATCCGCGTTAATAGTCCACGGATTAAGACGGATTATGAGGAGGTTCCGTTGGATCTTGTCTCTCTTTGCTGTGTCTGTCAGTAATCTGCTGGAGGTGGCTTTCTGACGTCACTTCCGTGCTGGGCGATGAGGGAGGACGCTCACCACCAGAGAGCTTCTCAGTGAAGAGCGGCCAATAGACACCATGACCGGTAACGGCTGAAAACAGTAGCTCAACCAACCGGATTAGTTTAGTTTGGTTTGATAGGGTTATCAGATCTCTATCTCTATCTCTCTATCTCTCTCTCTCTCTCTCTCTCTCTCTCTCTCTCTCTCTCTCTCTCTCTCTCTCTCTCTCTCTCTCTCTCTCTCTCTTTCTCTTTCTCTCTCTGTCTCTCTGTCTCTCTCTCTCTCTATATATATATATATATATATTTATATATATATATATTTATATATATATATCTCCATGAACTACGTCCCCTCACTATTAACAGGGTTTCTGTATCTGATAGAAAGTGTACTAACGCTTTTATTAGAAATCATCTTGAACATATTACTACTCCATATGTAAATATAGGTGGCTATATTTAAAACGCTATCTTTTTGTTACCTCACAAATATCGAATTACTTATAGAATCAAGGAGTTTAGATTTAAGGTTGCACACATACTATGTACCCTGCTAAAGATAATATTTAAGTTCAACTGTTAACAATAGATGACCTTTTTGTAATTGTGAAGGTAAATACGTGTTTCCTGTTTGTAGATTGTTTTCATGTCACTTCTTTTTGGTTTAATTTACAGCATAACTTCTCAAAACATTTAGAAAAAGATATCACACTAACAAAGATTGAGATATTCCTCACTGTCAACAATCACAGTTTTTCGGCAGATGATATTTACATAATTCATTTGATTATCTTTGCAAAATATTAATAAAAATAAATAATATAATTTAACTGCTTCCTGGAAGTAGCTGGTGATAACAGTAACTTTTAATTTTAAACCTACCATTGATTGATTTGATAAGATTATGCTCCCTGCCGCACTTTTTCTTGAACATTTTGTAGTGTCTCCTTGATTAATTGAATCATTCAATCAATCTGGCTTTTCACAGTCTCCGGATTCAAAATAATAAATTAAATTACATCAGATTAAATTGCGGCCTGTATGGGGTCAGATATATGATCAATTACAGGACGCCTGAAATGTTGTTGGACAAAATTAAATAGGCATCATCCAAAGAGCAGGGTTGGAAATTAGCACCAGCCACCAGCCAAATGCTGGTAAAATATGCAAGTGGCTGCTGGATTTGCTTCACTCACCAGCCAAAAAAACAACAGTAGTCTATAAGTGGCTGGTGGATTTTGGAATCCACCAACCACAGTGGCAGATGGACAAAAAAGTTAATTTCCAACACTGCCTAAGAGGCCATATTAATGTGTAATAATAGACTAGTATGTCCCCATCCTCCTACGCCAGTGTCTTCCAAATTAAAATCAGCACCCACCTATCGCAGAGTTTCAATTCAATTCAATTCAATTCATTTTTATACAGCGTCAAATCATAACAGGAGTTATCTCGAGATTTCGAGGTTTCCTAAAATAACACTCACGTTTGAAACTACAGATTTTGTTAGCCATCAAGACTACATCCCCTCCCAGTATACTGGATGTGGCGGGAAGTGAATAAATAATGAATAATAATAATAATATTAATAGTAATAATAATAATAATAATTATTATTATTATTATTATTATTATACCAAAAAATCTGTAAATATATATCACAGTACAAAAATAATATAGCCTAAAAATGTAATAAATTATACATAAAATAAAATGTAAGGAAAGGAAAAGAAGACGGATAAAAAGAAAAAAGAAAAAAACGCCGGGATCTGTTAAACAATTGGAGTAAATTAAAAATGTCTAAATAATCTAATAGTTTTTTGCCAATTTAGAATTTTTGAGTTTTAAGTTTTCAATCGAAGTCAAATATGTTTTAAAATCAGTATCAATAAAAGTGTAAAAGGAGGGTAGTCTTTTAAGCCATATCTTTTTATGGACATAATATTTTGCTAAGATATTATCAAGTTAATTAAATAAATTTCGTCTGCCGAAACACTGGGATTGTAAAAGGGGGTAATATCTCAGTCTTTGTTAGGGGTGGAAGTATAATTTACGGCCGCCATCTTTGTCTTCGTCACTCAGTGTCCTCCTGTTTCCCGTTCCTGTTAGGGACTCATCTCCTCCAAGTAAAGGGTCTGGTCCAGAACAACAACAAAAGAGAGGTTCCTTTGTCCAGCTGGCCTCAGTCCATCCTCTCAGGGACACTGAACGGTACGATCCCCTCTCAAATAAACACGTTCACTCTGTATTTCTCTCTATAGTTATAAACTAGTAAATAGTTCTAACATGGTAACATGGTAAAAACTCAACTTCACCACCAACACAATACGTTACGGTTATGTAAGTTATAATATAATTATTGAAGTAGAGCACTTTACATAAAGTAACAACATGTCATGACATGTTAGGCGACTTTAGTTTTTAGTCATTTTAATTTATGGAAATACTGCTTTTATTCTGAAGGATTGGGGCCGGAAGTGTGTTGCTGTTGTTGCTGGCCGGACCCGGACCCGGACCCAGGACACACCTTTCTGTTTCCTCTCGCTGTGCAGTCAGTCTCTCCAGAAGTCTCTCAGCTCTCTGACATGTCTTCTGTGGATGGAGACCAGCGTCCCCTCCGAACCCTCCGAACCGAGGCCGGAGAGGAGGACGGGAATGTCGGCCATGATGTCGGCGTGAACAGCGACACAAGTGATGCCAGCCGGTAACTTCCTGTAACTTCCTTCCTGTGTTACTGTCACTATCTGCCAGTATGTTTATCGTTTACACGAGCAAGGTGGTCATTTAACTCAGTCTACCGAAGTCATTGTAAGAGGTCGTTAGTGACTTAACTCTCTGTTAACTACGACTGGTTACATTACAAACAGGATTAGAGTTCACTAATAGAACTCCATGTTGTATACATGATGTTTCCATGTTGTTTCCATGTTGTATACATGATGTTTCCATGTTGTTTCCATGTTGTTTACATGTTGTATACATGATGTTTCCATGTTGTTTCCATGTTGTATACATGATGTTTCCATGTTGTTTACATGTTGTTTACATGTTGTATACATGATGTTTCCATGTTGTTTACATGTTGTATACATGATGTTTACATGTTGTTTCCATGTTGTATACATGATGTTTCCATGTTGTATACATGATGTTTCCATGTTGTTTGCATGTTGTTTGCATGTTGTTTCCATGTTGTTTCCATGTTGTTTGCATGTTGTTTCCATGTTGTTTGCATGTTGTTTCCATGTTGTATACATGATGTTTCCATGTTGTATACATGATGTTTCCATGTTGTTTACATGTTGTTTACATGTTGTATACATGATGTTTACATGTTGTATACATGATGTTTCCATGTTGTTTCCATGTTGTTTGCATGTTGTTTCCATGTTGTTTGCATGTTGTTTACATGTTGTATACATGATGTTTCCATGTTGTATACATGATGTTTCTATGTTGTTTGCATGTTGTTTGCATGTTGTTTGCATGTTGTTTGCATGTTGTTTCCATGTTGTTTCCATGTTGTTTGCATGTTGTTTCCATGTTGTTTCCATGTTGTTTGCATGTTGTTTCCATGTTGTTTGCATGTTGTTTGCATGTTGTTTCCATGTTGTTTCCATGTTGTTTGCATGTTGTTTCCATGTTGGTTCCATGATGTTTCCATGTTGTTTTCATGTTTATGGTTATGAACAATGTGGCTACGTTGATTTCATCAAACACAAAGCTGCCAATCATCATTTTATCTTCTGAGAAATTAAATAACATTGGTGGATGTCGATAAGGAAAATTTACTCAAGTCTCCCAGCTATCTCCCCACTCATCACACACATCATCAACTCCTCCTTCAGTTCTGGTTCAGTCCCCCAAACACTCAAACTGGCTGCCGTCACCCCCATCCTCAAAAAACCTGGACTCAACCCTGATGACATGACCAACTTCCGGCCCAGCTCCAATCTCCCCTTTCTGTCTAAAATACTGGAACGTGCTGTCGCCTCACAACTCAAAACCCACCTCATCTCAAACGACCTGTATGAACCATTTCAATCAGGTTTCCGCTCACGACACAGCACAGAAGCAGCCCTCCTCAAAGTCACCAACAACCTCCTCCTCTCCTCAGACTCTGGTCACCTCAACATCCTCATCCTCCTCGACCTCACTGCAGCTTTCGACACCATCAACCACACCATTCTTCTCTCCCGCCTTGAATCCTCCCTCAACATCACCGGCACTGCCCTCTCCTGGCTAAAGTCATATCTCACAAACCGACAACAATTCATCAACATCAACAACTCCACCTCCTCCCCCGCTCCTCTGTCCCAAGGCGTCACCCAGGGTTCGGTGCTTGCTCCCCTTCTATTCATCCTCTACCTGCTTCCCCTTGGTCACATCATGCGCGCCATGGCCTCCACTTTCACTGCTACGCCGACGACGTCCAGCTCTACATTTCCACAAAATCCATCACCACCGCTACACACTCCACTCTGTCCAACTGCCTCACTGAAATTAAATCATGGATGCAAATCAACTTTCTCAAACTTAACTGTGACAAATCAGACATGCTCATCACCGGTCCAAAATCACCCACAAGAACCACTCACAGCTTCTGCCTCACCATCGACAACTCCACTCTGTTCCCCTCCCCCCACACCCGCTACCTCGGAGTCATTTTCGACAGCCACCTCTTCTTCGAACTCCACGTCAACCACATCACCAGGACTGCCTTTTTCCACCTTAAAAACATTGCTCGTCTCCGCCCATCACTCTCCTTCTCTGCTGCCGAAACTCTGATCCACGCTTTCATCACTTCCAGAATCGACTACTGCAACAGCATTCTCTACGGCTCAACATCCAAAGTCCTTAATAAACTCCAGTACATCCAGAACTCTGCTGCCCGTCTGCTCACCCATTCCCGGTCCCGTGATCACATCACCCCCGTCCTCCAGAACCTCCACTGGCTCCCTGTCCCACAACGCATTCAGTTCAAACTCCTACTCCTCACTCACAAAGCCCTCTGTAACCAGCCCCCCCAACCCTACCTCACAGACCTGCTCCACCATCACACTCCTTCCTGCTCCCTCCGGTCCTCTGATGCCAACCTCCTCTCCATACCTCTCAGAACCAAGCACTGGACCTGGGGCGAAAGAGCATTCTCCATAGCCGCCCCCTTCCTCTGGAACTCACTCCCCAAACACATCAGAGACGGCACCAACCGGTCCACATTTAAATCACTAATCAATCTTTTTAGAACTGCTTTTAATGTGTAATTAATATTGTGTGTTTTATATTTTTATGATGTCATTGTTTTTATGATCATTTTATCTGTGTAAAGTGTCTTTGAGTATCCAGAAAAGCACTATATAAATAAAATGTATTATTATTATTATTATTAAGATAAGATAAGATATTCCTTTATTATATCTTATCAGACCTCCTCCGGAGCCTAAAGAAAGGCTCCCATGTAGAGTTCAACCAAAGTTTCATCTCGCCACCTTGTACTTCCACCAGGTTGGAGTCTTGTTTGGATCAACCAATGGATTCAAGCAGCGTCCATGAAGTCATCCAGTATGCGCCCTCGCCACTACCAGGTGAGCTGACCACCTGTGTGCTGCAGTTGATGTCTTGGCGTGTGGAAATCACACCGCGCTTCATACGTGACGTTTTTGTTTCCCTCTCAGCCAAACATTACGACACCGAAACCACTGAACCAATCAGCTGTGGTCTTAATACTTTGGAGGAGCTGTTGTCGTGGAAACGAAGCGAAGCGAACCCCTTTAATGTGGCAGTCGTCCCTCTGGCGCCTCGGGAGCCTCCTCTGGCCAGCTGTCCACGCCGGACCTTAGTGTCTCATGACATGATGGGCGGCTACCTAGATGACCGGTATGGATGCTGAGTTAGGGCTGAATAGAAACTTTCAGAGGGGTGTTTTCTGCTCTTTCTGCTTCTTAAACTTACACATCCCAAAATCTACAGAGGACCTTCCAGCTCACTAACTCTAACAGGTCACAGTGAGCTGGGAGGGAGTTTCAGGATTTCGGGGCACTACTTGGTGCTATAATGAAATTGGGTTGCATGCATGTCATGGTCCAAAGTAAGTGGACGCCTGAACACAACTCTCATATATGAGTGTTTAGCATGTCTTACCGAAACCATAGAACAGTCCACTTTTCTGGGAAGCTTTTCCACCACATGTGGAACCTGCTGCAGGGATTAGCTCCCATTCAGACACAAGAACAACACTGATGTTGGTGGATCACATGCAGTTTGGGTCAAGTCATAGTCAAGTCAGCACACTGACACACTGACAGCTGTTGTTGCCTGTTGGGCTGCAGTTTGCCATGTTATGATTGGAACATATTGTTTTATACTAAATGCAGTACCTGTGAGGGTTTCTGGACAATATCTGTCATTGATTTGTGTTAACTGATTTCCAATAATAAATGTATCCATACATTTGCATAGAGCAGCATATTTGTCCACTCCCATGTTGATAAGAGGATTAAATACTTGACAAATCTCCCTTTAAGGTACATTTAGAACAGATAAAAAATGTGAGATTAATCATGATTAAATATTTTAATTGATTGACAGCCATAGAAAAAATACCACCTCACAGTCAAATACAAGCAGTAATGCTGACTGTACATACACTACTAGCAGACAGGGAATGGGATGTTGCAGCTCTTTGTGGGTACTGCCTGTTTCCCTGATTCTGTAGTTTGGTTCCATAATTCTCATTCATTTCTCACGGAGGTGACTGTCTTCCTGCCATGTTGTTTATCTTGGACCTGCAGTCCCATCCATCTACCGTAACGCTGTATCTTGCTCTCTTGTGCTGTTGAGCTTTGCCCAGGGGACACATGCTGAGGCTCCGTACGCCTTCTACCACTGGCAGTACATTGATATCTTCAACTACTTCACACACAACATGGTGACTATTCCTCCTGCTGTGTGGACCAACTCTGCACACAGACATGGAGTCCTTGTTCTCGGTGAGTGGAAATGTAGTTTAACAACCCAGAATTAGAGTTTTATGTCTTAGATTCCGGGTAGTCATAGCTTCCTGTCTTCATGTATAACATCTCGTGCTGTGATTGGCTGCTTTCCAGGGACTCTGATCACAGAGTGGACCGATGGAGCCGCCATGTGCGAGGCCTTCCTGAAGGACGAGGAGTCATACCGGGCGGTGGCTGATAAACTGGTCCAGATCAGCCACTGTTACGGCTTCGACGGCTGGCTCATTAACATAGAGAACGCCCTCAGTGTGAGTAGGACCATTCTAGTCACACACTGAGATCCACTAATCTGACTTTTCATCTGCAGTAGCGCCATCATCGGGTCATCAGTCTAACTTGTCCCATACTTTGATTTCCCATCAGCCTCAGCTGGCCTCTGTGTTTACTGATGGTTATCAGATGTTAGCATGCTAACACACATTACATGGTGAACATGGTGAACATTACACATCTAGTAGTTGCCTTCTCTTCAACATCTTGACCTTCACCCTGCTGACTGAAGCATGTGATGCCCTGTGTGTGCAGGAGGTCGCGGTGAAGAACACGCCTTTGTTCCTGCGCTATCTGACCGACCAGATGCACGAGCGCGTGGCCGGCAGCCTGGTGCTGTGGTACGACAGCGTGATCGAGAGCGGACAGCTGACGTGGCAGAACGAACTCAACCAGTCCAACAGGTAGAGAAATGAACATTAGAGACACACCTCAATGAGAACAAACTGGTCAACCTTTATGTCCACGTAGACCAGTGATTCTCACAGTGGGGTCCGGGGCACACTGCCAGGGGGCCCATGAAAAGTTTTCACATTCATTCATTTAAATGATCATGATTTGCTTTTTTTTGTTGTTTTTTTACAAAAAGCTTCATAGTTCAACGAATAATATTAAACAAATACAGGACTTTGACCCAGGAGACCGCTGTTCGTGTACCGTGTCAACCAAAAGTAAACGCTATAACATTGTTTTACGCAGCGTTGTTACGCTTGTTACGTAACTAGGGATGTTAATAATTAACCGTTCAACCGTTAACCGACATTAAGCATTTCAACCGATTAACTCTATCGGTTAAAACGATTAATTAATTATTTAAAAAACGATTAATTAAAAAGCTGAGAAAAACTCGTCACTTGAAGGGGAAAAGCTGGTCCACCTTAAGAGAGTCTGAGCCGGCGTAACAGATACAGGAAGTTGGCTCCCGTCTACAGCTCGCTTGAGCGGAGGAGATGTAGCCTCGTAGCATTTATTCACCTACAAATAAACTGTACACACACTGTCTGCTACACCTACGTTCACAGCTAGAACGCCACACACACACTGTCTGCTACACCTACGTTCACAGCTAGAACGCCACACACACACTGTCTGCTACACCTACGTTCACAGCTAGAACGCCACACACACACTGTCTGCTACACCTACGTTCACAGCTAGAACGCCACACACACACTGTCTGCTACACCTACGTTCACAGCTAGAACGCCACACACACACTGTCTGCTAAACCTACGTTCACAGCTAGAACGCCACACACACACTGTCTGCTACACCTACGTTCACAGCTAGAACACCACACACACACTGTCTGCTACACCTACGTTCACAGCTAGAACGCCACACACACACTGTCTGCTACACCTACGTTCACAGCTAGAACGCCACACACACACTGTCTGCTAAACCTACGTTCACAGCTAGAACGCCACACACACACTGTCTGCTACACCTACGTTCACAGCTAGAACGCCACACACACACTGTCTGCTACACCTACGTTCACAGCTAGAACGCCACACACACACTGTCTGCTAAACCTACGTTCACAGCTAGAACGCCACACACACACTGTCTGCTACACCTACGTTCACAGCTAGAACGCCACACACACACTGTCTGCTACACCTACGTTCACAGCTAGAACGCCACACACACACTGTCTGCTACACCTACGTTCACAGCTAGAACGCCACACACACACTGTCTGCTACACCTACGTTCACAGCTAGAACGCCACACACACACTGTCTGCTACACCTACGTTCACAGCTAGAACGCCACACACACACTGTCTGCTACAGCTACGTTCACAGCTATAACACCACACACACACACACTGTCTGCTACACCTACGTTCACAGCTAGAACGCCACACACACCCGGTCTGCTACACGTACGTTCACAGCTAGAACGCCACACACACCCTGTCTGCTACACCTACGTTCACAGCTAGAACGCCACACACACACACACTGTCTGCTACACTTACGTTCACAGCTAGAACACCACACACACACTGTCTGCTACACTTACGTTCATAGCTATAACGCCATCAACAACACACACACAGTCTGTAAGAAACTTGCTGAAGTTACGCCGCGCAGACAGACCGTATGTGTGTGACAATGGTGAGCATGAAGCTACCAGCAGAGCTACAGCTGCTAATGTAGCACAAAGACACACACAGTTTGTCGGACATCGCTATCGTTAATCCGGGCCGACACACAGCTGACAACCTGCTAAACTAAACTAAATGTGCGGTGGAGACTTTTACTGGGAAAGTGTCTGCATGTCCGCGACACTACACGCAGCATCGTAGCTGCTAAGTTAACGCTCCCGGACGGTGAACTGGAGACAGTGAACGCAGCATCGTGGCTGCTACAGTAACTCTCCTGACGGTTAACTGGAGACAGTGAACACAGCACCGTAGCTGCTAAGTTAACGCTCCCGGACGGTGAACTGGAGACAGTGAACGCAGAACCGTGGCTGCTAAGTTAACGCTCCCGGACGGTGAACTGGAGACAGTGAACGCAGCACCGTGGCTGCTACAGTAACTCTCCTGACGGTGAACTGGAGACAGTGAACGCAGCACCGTGGCTGCTACAGTAACTCTCCTGACGGTGAACTGGAGACAGTGAACGCAGCATCGTGGCTGCTACAGTAACTCTCCTGAAGGTGAACTGGAGACAGTGAACGCAGCACCGTGGCTGCTACCGTAACTCTCCTGACGGTGAACTGGAGACAGTGAACGCAGCACCGTGGCTGCTACGGTAACTCTCCTGACGGTGAACTGGGGACAGTGAACGCAGCACCGTGGCTGCTACGGTAACTCTCCTGACGGTGAACTGTGGACAGTGAACGCAGCACCGTGGCTGCTACGGTAACTCTCCTGACGGTGAACTGGGGACAGTGAACGCAGCACCGTGGCTGCTACGGTAACTCTCCTGACGGTGAACTGTGGACAGTGAACGCAGCACCGTGGCTGCTACGGTAACTCTCCTGACGGTGAACTGTGGACAGTGAACGCAGCAACGTGGCTGCTACGGTAACTCTCCTGACGGTGAACTGGAGACAGTGAACGCAGCACCGTGGCTGCTACAGTAACTCTCCTGACGGTGAACTGGAGACAGTGAACGCAGCACCGTGGCTGCTATAGTAACTCTCCTGACGGTGAACTGGAGACAGTGAACGCAGCACCGTGGCTGCTATAGTAACTCTCCTGACGGTGAACTGGAGACAGTTATCAGTTCAGGAAATTGTTCAAAATTACCATCCCTATACGTAATTTAAGAAAGTGATATGAAGCGCATTTATGAAGCATGCGCTTGGTTCAGAAACGTCTTCACTCAATATATCCCATGTTCTGCAGAAACATACAATGCCAAAAATTTTTCTGACGACTGTCGGTTTAATAGTTCATAGATTATGTTCTAATCTAACAAATCTATAACTGGGAATCTGCAAGTATGTTTAATACATGTCTAATATCTTTCCACTAGATAGATAGATAGATAGATAGATCTTGTCCACCTCAGTGGAAATTTGTCATTGTAATACATCTCTCTTGTGTTGTTCGTTCATATAACTAAGACGTGTAGAAGTGTAAATAACAGGCTACGTTAAATAATTCAAAGGGACATCCATGTCCGCTCATTATCCAACACTTCATCCCTTCACAACAGGATGTTTTTCGACTCTTGTGACGGTTTCTTCACCAACTACAACTGGACAGAGCAGAACCTGGAGTGGATGGGGGACTACGTTGGGGTCCAGGGCCGCCAGGCTGACGTCTACATCGGGGTGGACGTGTTCGCCCGAGGCAAGGTGGTGGGAGGAATGTTGGAAACTAATAAGGTACCCACTGTGGAAGGTGTGTCTGTGCTAAATCCTTATCCCTTACTGACCCTAACCCAGCTTCTTGTTCTGGTTGCCTTCAGGCGCTGGAAATCATTCGGAAGCACAACTTCTCGGTGGCCATCTTTGCTCCAGGCTGGGTGTACGAGACCCACAACGATAAGACCCAGTTCCGCGAGAATCAGGACAAGTGAGATCAACAGAATATTACCACTGATGTAAATACACATATTCACCTCTAACTTGGAAAGCAGAAGAGATGTTTTGAAACCAATCTCCGTCCTGGTTCTGGTCTGCAGGTTCTGGGCTCTTCTGTCAGACCACCTGTACATCCATCGGCCAGCCTCACCTCTCCCCTTCATCTCCTCCTTCTGCCAGGGCTTTGGGAAGGCTGTCTACTGTAGAGGACAGGTACTGAAGGACAGATGGTAGATGGTGTGGGCTTTTAAATAGTTCATGATGATAGAAACAGATAGTTTATATGATGGCATTAATCCAGTGGGGAACCTCCGGGTCTGAGAAGTCAGCGCTGAAGAGCCTTAAACCTGCATCCAGTCTAGCAGCCAGCAGGGGGCGACTCCTCTGGTTCTATAGAAGTCTATGAGAAAATGAGTCTACTTCTCTCTTGATTAATTACCTCAGTAAACATTGTAAACATGAGTTTATGGTCTCAATCTCTAGTTTCAAGTCTTCTTCAATACAGCATGATGTTCATTTAGAGTCACATAGACCATAAAGCAGGGGATGCTTTAGGGCGGGGCTACCTGGTGATTGACAGGTCGTTACCACGGCATTGTCCGGTCTGGGAGTTGTCCGTGTTTTCATCTTACAACTTTAACCCTTTTACAGTGTGTTTACACTTCATCAAAGTTCATTTTAAAAAATGTTGTCATCTAAAAATGTCGTATTCAGTGTTGGGTTGTTATTAGCTCCGCCCTCTCTGGTTGCAAAAACAAACAAGATGGCGACGGCCAAAATGCCGAACTCGAGGCTTCAAAACGACAGTCCACAAACCAATGGGTGACGTCACGGTGACTAGGCCCACTTCTTATACACAGTTTATGACTTGGACTCAAGGATAAACTGATCAGGGGGGCTGTGGCTCAGAGGGTAGAGCAGGTTGTCCACCAATCGGAAGGTCGGTGGTTCGATCCCCGGCTGCTCCGGGTCACATGTCGATGTGTCCTTGAGCAAGACACTATCCCGGAGGCATAGCCATCGGTGTGTGAATGAGTATTTAGATTAAATCCTGATGGGCAAAGTTGGCACCTTAGTAGCCTCTGCCATCAGTGTATGAATGTGTGTGTGAATGGGTGAATACTGACATGTAGTGTAAAGCGCTTTGAGTGGTCGGAAGACTAGAAAAGCGCTATATAAGTCCAAGTCCATCCATTTACCATCAGATTTTGGTGGTCAAAGGTCAACCTCACAAAACACATTTTTGGCCATAACTCAAAAATTCATACGCTAATTATGACAATTTCACACAAATGTCTAACAGGATAAAATCATGAGCTGATGACATGTTGGACAGACATGGATGTGAACTGACACTTGACTGGCTGGAGGATATGGAGGACGGAACCTTCCAAAATAATGGAAATAAATGAATAAATAGGTTGAGTGACAGCCACCTCATTTGCATAATGAGGGAGAAATTCATAAAAAAAATGTGTAAAGAAAAGAATACAGAAAAAAATAAGTTTGGTGAAATAAATAAAGGATGAAATGCAAAGGAAAAATCGTGCATAAATAAATAAATACATACATTTAAAACGAATTAATAAATAAATATATATAAGATATAAAATAAATGCTAAAATAAATACATCAATTTAAAAATTGATAAAAAATAAATATTAAACAGGAGAGTAAATACAAAAGGGAATTAACACAGAGATAAATAAATAAAGAAGCAAATTAAAACAGAAATATCAATTTATGTCACATTTTATCAATTGGCTACATTTATTTTTTATATTATTTTTGCTATATTTAATGACACATTTATTTATTTATTCTTTTATTTTGGGATTTTGGCAGGTTCTATCCCCCATATGCGTAGGCTTACAACTGTGAGGCGGTGATTCTAGTTTCATTCAGCCCCCGGGGTAAACTGTATTCTAACCAGTTACAGTGTTTTTACTGAGAGCACTTCTCATCCATGTTGTCTTAAGATCTACAGAGTGATCATCTTCTTCCTTCTCCTCCTCCTCCTCCTCGTCCTCAGTGGTCTACCAGTAAAGTCTGTGGCCAGGCTACAGTTCATTTTGAATTTTACCGTCAAGGAAGTCCTCACATCTCTGCACTGGCTCGTTGATTATAACATTTGATTTCTTGTCTACACAGCAGGTTGGTAGCTGCTGTATATGCCGGTGTTTGCTCATTGACGTCTGCAGTCTTGTTTTTTGTTTTTCTGTGTGTGCAGCGTGAGACCAACAGGAGCTGGTTCAACCTGACGGCCCAGGAGATCCAGCCCCTGTACTACCATATGGAGCTGGAGGACCGGGGCTGGCTGAGCAGCCGCGGCTCCTCCGAGGACGCCTGGAACGGAGGCTGCTCACTGCTGCTGGACGGAAGCATCCCCGCCACTCACACGTCTCCACTTTGTGCCAAGTGTGTGTGTTTTCTTCTTCACTCTTGCTTTATCTTCATGTAGGAGGAAAAAGTGATCTTGCCATCACTACCTCTCCACACACGTTCATGCACAGTACTCTGCTGCGTGTCTCTCAGGATCTTCTCCCTCCACGTACCCCTGGCCTCCAAGACTCTGGTGACCCTCATCTACAAGCCGTCTGCCGGGATCAGAGTCTCCCTGGAGCTGAAGACCACAAACGCCAGTCTCTGCACACACATGGACATCCAGGATGTCAAATGTGAGTTTTTCACAATCCATACCTGCTAATCCTAGCCTCCGCCCCCCAGTTTTAATAATTCATCTCATGAACGTGATAACGAGTCATGAACAGGCTGAAACAAGCCAGTTACACTTTGCAGTTAGGAGAGTTTGCGGAATTAGAAAACAGTAAAGGTCCTGACGGTCGGCCATCGGACATTTTGGGGCCGTCGGTGAGCGTCTGGTCTGTCGGTGAGCGTCTGGTCTGTCGGTGAGCGTCTGTTGATGAACGTCTGGTCTGTCGGTGAGCGTCTGGTCTGTCGGTGAGCGTCTGGTCTGTCGGTGAGCGTCTGTTGATGAACGTCTGGTCTGTCGGTGAGCGTCTGGTTTGTCGGTGAGCGTCTGTTGGTGAACGTCTGGTCTGTCGGTGAGCGTCTGGTTTGTCGGTGAGCGTCTGGTCTGTCGGTGAGCGTCTGGTCTGTCGGTGAGCGTCTGTTGATGAACGTCTGGTCTGTCGGTGAGCGTCTGGTTTGTCGGTGAGCGTCTGTTGGTGAACGTCTGGTCTGTCGGTGAGCGTCTGTTGATGAACGTCTGGTCTGTCGGTGAGCGTCTGGTTTGTCGGTGAGCGTCTGGACTGTCGGTGAGCGTCTGGTCTGTCGGTGAGCGTCTGGACTGTCGGTGAGCGTTTGTTGGTGAGCGTCTGGTCTGTTGGTGAGCGTCTGGTCTGTCGGTGAGCGTCTGGACTGTCGGTGAGCGTTTGTTGGTGAGCGTCTGGTCTGTCGGTGAGTGTCTGTCGGTGAGCATCTGACAGTCTGGGAGTCCTGTAGAGAGTTTCCCTCAGAGGAAACGTATTGTTGTCTGGGCCTACATACATTATTTTTCAACTTGTTTTGTCTTAGGCTATTATAATTGAAATTGTGGAGCTCAGAGGACATTTTGTCCAGGATGGAGACACCGGGTGAAAGACTGACAGGAACGGACGGTCCTGAGGGAGTTATAAGAGGAGTGAAATGCCTGTTGATGCGCAGAAGGAACTGTGTAGAATAATTAATCAAAACGACACGTTTAATGTGCACATACTGTAAGCACGGAGGGTTCTGAGGATCAAAACTGCACTAAATGTAACCAGCGGATCTGTTGAGTGCGTGCGTAATTGTTGCTTAACAGCGTGCAACATCACTCTCTCTAGAGACTGCAGCGGTGTGCTGTACTGCCTCTCTGATCTCATGTGGACAAATGAATTATGAGTGGAACATGATAAACGTCTATGTTAGTATAATATTGTTATTTTAATTGTGGTGAAAACCGGGACATTTGAGTGTTTTACAGATATTTGTCGGGACTCACCGGGACAGTCCCGGACAAACCGGGACAGTCCCGGACAAACCGGGACAGTCCCGGACAAACCGGGACGTCTGGTCACCATATATTTGTCACATGAAATTGTACAAGGAAACGTTCCAACTCCAGTGAAATGCATCCCGTCAGCTCCTTCAGTCTGTGCATTAACGTTAAAGATACTCACCATAAAGCACACGCCTCCTCCTCTGTTCTGTCAGATCGGTATAGTTCTAGAAAAAGAGTCACGGTGGAATGGTGCTGTCCGATATTCCAGGATTTAGCCAAGTGTCACGGACATTACAGTTCCCGATATCCTGTTGGAAACGGAGGTCCTCCAGTGGCAGCCCATCATCCAACGGCCGCACATTGGCCAGCAGGATGCCCGGCGCACAGTTAACCGCACGCCAAGACAAAATATTTAATAATAGTAATAATGATAATAATATATTATCATCATTATATATTATTATATATATAATATATTATTTGTCCGATTTGTGCATGAAAATATCTCCAAAAGGCACCAACATCACAAACACTGCCCAGAGGTTAAGATCAGAGACTTAATTATCTGAGGTGACACCAGCTAGCGACCTGGTACAGCCAAGCCTCCAGGAAGAGTGCAGGTCGTTGATCCCAACTTTCGTAGTGGCCACTTTGGTGTCCGTCACGTGATGCACTGGGCCCAAAAAGACTTTTTCCCATAGACTTCTATTGGGAAAGAGACATCTGTAACTCAGAGGATCTTTTTTTTTTTAGGTGAATCAACTTCCCAGTACGAACACTCTAATAGTCCTTATTTCAAAAATTCTGTTTTTAAAGTTGTAAAACGCACTAATAGCTGAATCCAGAGTTATTTCCCTTCCTCCGTTCATGTGAATGAGACGTGGCGTTGGGACCCAGTGACAGAGCAGACGCTACTGCGCATGTTCCATGTAGCCCAAGATCCGGGTACTTTTCCAGACGGAAGTCGAGCCATTTAATTATGCATAACTTCAATCCTTCATATAATTTAATCGGGGTGAGTTATACATAAATTCACCCCCGTACAGTTGTCATGAACGGGGAAATTAGCTCTAGAGACCAAAACGGTTGCTTGTACCAGGCTGTAAACGTGTTTATTTCTGCTGTAAAGTTGTTCATTTTAACATGGAGGTCTGTGGGGGTGTGAGCCTCTAGTGGCCGTTAGAGGAACTGTGACTTCATGTTTAGAATGATGAATACAGACCACCGCTGCCTGCTGGTGTGGAGAGTTATTTCCTCTCATGCAGGAGCAGAACGTACGTGGTAGTTGGCCGTCGGCTGTTGTGTTTGAGGGCAACCTTTTGGCCGAGACAAAGGAAAGGAGGCCGGACGCAGCAGGCGTCTAGTTCTCTGACGTCAGGGCCTTAGGAGAGGTTTAGGATCAAATGTTCTTGCATGAGGTCCGATGTATTTTTGGAATATCCAACCTCTTTTCAGCCTCAGCTATGACACACTCAGGGATATTGGCTTCCAGGTTTTGTTGATACTTAGTAGTTTCCAAAGCTTATCGTTCTAGAGGTGTCCTTCAGATCTGTATCTTGATGTCCTGTCCTTGTGTCTCTGCAGCTGTCAGTGCGTCTCCTGATGAACAGGATGACGGGCTCCAGTTGGTGAGGCTGTTCTCTCAGCTGTGTGGCAACCAGAGTCCAGACGGTTGGACTGTCGGGTAAGGCACTCTAACGGGGACATAAAAGCTAAGTGAATGGATGTCGTTGTAAAGTCTCTCTGTGTCCTTTGTGTCACTGGGGACAGGTGTTCACAGCTGGAGCTTCGTGGCTGCGCTCTTAGAGAAGTTTGTCTCAACATCCAGCGGGACGGACAGCCTCGGGACACACCGTTCAGCTGCAGGGTGGGACAGATCATGGTGAGACAGCCGGAGCCTGTTGTCTTCAATGTGTTCAGCTGCTTTAACACCACAACTGATTTCAGCACTTACACTTAAAGGGATAGTTGGGGTGTTTCTCAGTGGGGCTGTATGAGGTTCTTCTCTATAGTCAGTGTATTACTACAGTAGATGGAGGTTAAAGGGATAGTTCAGGTGTTTCTCAGTGGGGCTGTATGAGGTACTTCTCTATAGTCAGTGTATTACTACAGTAGATGACGGTCATCACACCTCCAGTTTGGAGAAACAGACAGGAGTACCAACACGGGAGTAAAGTAATGTTCTGCTGAGGACGGGGCAGCAGCAGCAAACATATTTTAGACATCTAAAAGAAAGACCCACCTAAAAAAATCCATATCAGTTTAAGTGTACACTATATTTAGAATATTTTCACCGCTGCACCTCGCCGTCAGACAGACCTTTCTGACGGGGAACTGAAGCCGTTATATCCATCTATGCTCTCACTGACTAACCAAAGTCGCACAATAACACAAACCAACTAACCGATCGAGGCAGCGGTAGGCCAGCAACTCCTGTGTTCTGAGAGGTAAACTTACTGTTTTTTTCAATGGAGTCTGGTGGCTTTGGTGAGAGCATACTGTAGATAACTCAGTTCACATACTGTAAGGCTATCTCACGCCAAGGTACACCATTGAAAATATTCTAAATATAGCCTACACTTAAACTGATATTGATTTTTAGGTGGGCCTTTCTCTTAGGTGTCTAAAATATGTTCAGCTGCCGTCCCCGTCCTCAGTAGAACATTACTTTGGTTCAGTGCAGTAACTCCTGTCTGCTTCTCCAAACTGGAGGCATGCTGACCGTCATCTACTGTAGCAATACACTGACTATGGAGAAGTACTTCATACAGCCCCACTGGGAATATTGCATTAGAAAAGCTGTATGGAAACGGAAAGATTCGGTAAAACTTCCTCAATTGCAAAAAAAGTTTTTACGCTCACTGGAGCTGTTTTTTTTTTCCTTTGTGAAAAAAAAGTGAATGTGCTACTGTAAATGGATCATGAAAACACCTTTTAAATTCTGACGTAGTGAATATTTAACTCACATAACTGATAACCGATCAGCTGTTTCTGCTGTCGGCGTCTTCTCGGATATTCCAATGACGTGTGAATGCCTTTCGTCTCCAGACAGTAGAAACAGGACCAATACCAGCTGACATGAGAGATCAATGAAAACTTGCCCAACGGAAACTAATTCCTGAAGACTTCTCTCCATCTTTCTCTCGTAGACGGTTAGCTAGCCAAGGCGATTGGTTTTGTTCCTGGTTCAACCTCAAGGCTAATGGAAAGGAGGCTGGGTCATGGGCCGACATGGGTCTTGAGGTACGGGGTATAACACATGCGCAGTGTAACTGAAGCTGCGGTCGTGCGTTGTGATCGGCTCAATTTCCGCGAGTGCAGACCAGATTTTACTGCGCATGTGTTGTACCCCCACAGATATGACCCGTTGATGACGCGTGACCCAGCCTCCTTTCATAGGCCTTGGTTCAACCTCTACTTCTTCTTCTACTGTTTACTGGCGGTTTACAGCCATGTGTAGCCTACAGCGCCAACTTCTGACCAAACTACGCTGTAGCCGAGTTTATTCGCTCCAAACCAGCTGATGGAAACGCTGCTAATTTGTACTCCTTTTTTTGTGACATTTCAAAAGTTTGCTTATAATTCGCTTGACAATTGAATGGAAACGCGGCTAATGACTCGCTATCGCATCTTGAGGTACAACTGGTATTACAAGACAGGACGGGCCGGGTCTAGCTGGTTAGCATGCTCATTTCAGTAGATATCTCTGTGAACACTGTAGCCTCTTCACATTCTGCTGATGATGCTTTAAACTCAAATTCTGGTCAGATCTTAAATTGACACTTCAGCTTTCTTCAGCACTTCCATTTTAAGGGCTAATTCAACCTCTTCCAGTATTTGTATTGACTGCCACTTCAACTACATCTATTTCAACGATTTTAATGTTTCAACTGTAAGTTTTCAGCACCGAGGGCACTTCACACAAAATAGAACCTTTTCTATTTATAAATGAAACAGAAGCACATGAGAATTCCTCCCTTTTGAATTGTCCTCCCCCCCCCAACCCCCTTCTAAGCTGTTGGACGTAGCCAGTCTGCAGGTTCCCCCAGAGCTGGTTCAGGGTTTGTGCATCTATCACGTGGTGTGGCTGCGTGGTGCCGGGACCTCGCCAGAGTCCGCCTCTCCCTGCCTGCACTTCAACGCCACTCTGCGCTGGGTCTACCCGGCCCAGCTGGTGCGTCACTTCAGGGTGTACTGGCGGCGGCTGAGAGGACCTGATCCCAGAATCCCCCCTGGTCAGCTGGTTCTGGTGGGCCGGGCGTACTCCAATCTTTTCAGAGTAACGGAGCTGGCAGTGGCGGAGCCTCCCGGCCTGCTGGAGCTGGTGGTGGAGCCGGTGATCAGGAAGGGCTTCCCGGTCCCAGAGAGCCACTGGGGAAGAAGAAGCCTCAGCTACACAGAGGACGTCACACAATGACTTTAACAGAACTGCTTCTCCTGGACTCTTCAGACAGTCATCGCTCTGAGGTCACATCCAACATTCAACCCAAGTTGGAGAACGTCAGAGAGACAGATTTGATGGCAGACAGACGTCACTTCATGTTAGAGAATGAAATATAATGATGATCTCAACCTGCTTGTAAAGATGAGACGGTAATAGATGAATGCTTGACTAGTAATCATGTTATATATCCAGGGCTATCATGTACTGTACGTGCTGAGCATGAGATCTACACAGTGGACTCAATCAAATGCACTCTTCCAGTAATACATCTCAGGTTTCTCAATCATGTAATAGTCTTTCATTCATAGTCCATCTGTCAGGTGATGTAGCAATTCACTGTGTGATCCAGTGTTGAATTCATACATCTTATATATATATATATATATATATATATACACAGTATATATATATATATATATATATATATATATATATATACACAGTATATATATATATATATACTGTATATACTGTGTATATATATACACAGTATATATAGTACAATATACTGTGTATATATATATACACAGTATATAGTACAATAATGCAAAAAACAAGATTTACTGTTCCAAATATGCAAAATCTACATCTCTGCTTTCTTGTCATTCTAATCATTAATGTGGATTTGGTTTATTTCTTATTCACTATGAACTTTTCTGATCCACTAATGTGCTTTATTAAACTATGTTAGCCATATATAGATGAAGTCAGACAATAATCTTCACTATGTTTATGATCTACTACGAGCATACGTTTTGGTGTTTGTTGATTTAAGGAGGAAATTGTATAACTGCAGGATCATTAAAAAAATGGCTTGGAATTGAAATGAGGACTTTGAGCCCGGCTACCTGGCCACATCATCATAATATAATATAAGTCTGCACTTAAACCTCAGTCTCTGCCCAGTGTGCTGGAGAGAGTCAACACAACAACAAATGGGATCTGTCGAAATATGTGTATAAAAAGTGCAAAACATTTGAATATATTGGTGTCTTATTGCCGTGATGCATCAGGTGTCTGTCAGACCTACCACCCACAGCTAGTGCTTGGAATACTTGGTGTGTTTCTAGCTACACTTGATGGCCTCATCGCTCTAGTGATGGTGAGGTCTGTTGGTCCACCACTTTATTCCTGACTGAAATAACTACTAAAGTCGGCAGGTCATGACTCCCAATGACACATGTTCATTAGTGGAGATTATCTATGTGTCAGTATTATAAACGTGTGTTTGCCACAGAGATTATTTTCTGCAATAATCCAATACCCAATGGAACAATCGCATTTGCTGTTAGTGGAGGGAACCAGGGAGATGATCACTTCCTGTTAGTGGAGGGAACCAGGGAGATGATCACTTCCTGTTATTGGAGGGAACCAGAGAGATGATCACTTCCCGTTAGTGGAGGGAACCAGGGAGATGATCACTTCCCGTCAGTGGAGGGAACCAGAGAGATGATCACTTCCCGTTAGTGGAGGGAACCAGGGAGATGATCACTTCCCGTTAGTGGAGGGAACCAGGGAGATGATCACTTCCCGTTAGTGGAGGGAACCAGGGAGATGATCACTTCCCGTTAGTGGAGGGAACCAGAGAGATGATCACTTCCCGTTAGTGGAGGGAACCAGGGAGATGATCACTTCCCGTTAGTGGAGGGAACCAGGGAGATGATCACTTCCCGTTAGTGGAGGTGAACCAGGGAGATGATCACTTCCCGTTAGTGGAGGGAACCAGAGAGATGATCACTTCCCGTTAGTGGAGGGAACCAGGGAGATGATCACTTCCCGTTAGTGGAGGGAACCAGGGAGATGATCACTTCCCGTTAGTGGAGGGAACCAGGGAGATGATCACTTCCCGTTAGTGGAGGTGAACCAGGGAGATGATCACTTCCCGTTAGTGGAGGTTAACCAGGGAGATGATCACTTCCTGTTAGTGGACTTCTTGGTTGGGCTCAAGGCTTATGGAAAGGAGGATGGGTCACGTGTCATATCTTCGGGGGTACAACACATGCGCAGTAAAATCTGGCCTGCACTCGCTTAAATTGAACTAACACACGACTGTAGCTTCAGTTACATGGTACCCCGTACCTCAAGACCCATGTCCACCCGTGTCCCAACCTCCTTTCCATAGGCCTTGGTTGGGCTACAGAAATACGTCATCCCTGGAGCACTCTGTACTTTGGTTTGAAACCAAATACCTGCAGAACTAATGACATTCCCATCAGCCTCAGCTGTACTTTGTGTTTACTGCCGAGAACCGAATGTTAGCATGCTAACATACCAAACATTATACCTGGATGTTAGCAATGCTAACATACCAAACATTATACCTGGGGTCTTTCCCATTAGTGCTTTTATACGGCTTGACTCCTCTCCTCGCGTCTTAGTCCCGCCCACGGGAGACGCGAGCGGAGGAGGCAAGGAAACGACTCGAGGAGAGAGGAAACGAGGAAATATGTTTTTAGAGATATGAGACGTCGTTTCCTCTGAAGCGTCACGTGAAGCGACGTCCGTTTCTGATGACAGCAGCAGCTGATCACATCTGGATCAGCTGTCAGTCAGCTCTAACAGCTGTTTATGTCTGAACTGATCTAATACTAATAAAGAAACAGAGTTATCAGAGCAGCAGTGTTTTCTCTCTGTTTAACAAACACCTGCACATGAATAACAGCTGCAGTCTGTATTTCTACTGTGGACTGAGTCCTGCTTAGAGGACCAGGAACCATCTCTACTGGATCAATATCTTTATATTATTTATTCATTATTAGCATCTGTAGTTATTGATATTCTGACAGTAGAAGTTATGTATTAGGCTGAATGTTTCAGGGAAAAGTGAAATGGTAACTCATATCAAACCCGACGTTCAGGAATTATCAGCCTCATGTGACTGAATGGAAATGAGGATAAATGATGTTAAAGGTGTAAAAGAGAGACTCTCCTTCTCTCTCTGACTTTAACTGTATCCATAATAAAAGTTAATGGGGGAAATAACATCATCAAAAGAAAACTCTTTCTAATAAATGAAGAAAGTTATTTTAAGTCTGTTCGTTGTCAGCTTTTATAAACCCCTCTCAGTGTCAGACTCCTTCAGTGACGGTGTGTGAAGCAGAGATCCTGCAGGTCCGTCTGCTGCTGGAACACTTCACCATCAACACGGTCCGTTTGCTGTTCACACCTACAGTTAACACAAATTATAACTAGATGGTGAATCAGAAGACAACTAAACTATAAAACTGTTAATCTGTGATCTGTCTTCGCTCCGGTATAAAACTGCAGTGATGTTGATGTATCTGATCAGTCTGATCGGCGCAGCGTCCAATCAATATCTGATATCCAATAAGGGGGCGTGTTGGTCGGTGATAAACTTCCGTGTAGGAAACACTGGAGGATACACTGGTGCATCCTCGCTCATAGCTCCTCCAGCAAGCCTCCTCGCTCCTCGCTCCTCGATCCTCGCTGCGCATTTTATGAATTGGGACGTCCTTCAAGATGGAGGACTGAGATCGATTTCCGGGTCACAGCCGGAGGATCGAGGAGCGAGGAGACGAGGAGGCGAAAAATGACGAAATGAGAAGTTTTCCAGAGTGAAGTAAAAACAAAACTTCAGTTGGATTTGGAGAACAGCTCTTCTCAGATATGTTGAGAGAATAGTGACAGATTGATACCAGAGAAGACACAGCAGCATTTACAAAACAGAAAATTGTCTTTATTGCAGTTGTGGCTGAAAGCTGAACAGGTTAGCATCGTTATAATCTGAGAGCACGGAGATTCTTCATTTGGTTTAGCAGAGAGTGGACTATAAAAAAAAAGGTCATTAGATGATTGTGATTGTCAAAGCCATCCCAGCTGGCGTCAGCGTGGGCGCTGGATCAACCTTGCTGGGTGATCATCCTCATCATCTGTAAGGCCATCGGTCCCTGGTCTGAGGGGATCTGGGTCAACACAAACATACCGTCCACTTTTTAAAATCTTTACTGTTGCTAGGTTACCTTCTTTCACACACACACACACACACACGCACGCACACACACACGGCCCTATTTAAACCATCTATAGTGCATGGTCTAAAGTGCATAGCGTGGGTGAATTAAGGGCGTGTCCTACTCCTCTACTGCTAGTTAATCGACACACAATCTGGGCACAAAGTAAGACGCAAAGGGGTTGTATTTAGTCTCTTAAATAATCATAGGTGTGTTTTGTGTGTTCCCATTCCCTTTCAAAGCCAGGTGTTCCTGCACCGGGCGCATCGCTGTTTAAAAGGACGATTGGTCAGATTGGAGAAGAGAGACGTTTTCTGATGAGGAAACGGATCTGGACATGTGTGAAGTGAAAGTA
The DNA here is from genome assembly GCF_043250625.1 of Sebastes fasciatus. Classification (NCBI taxonomy): domain Eukaryota; kingdom Metazoa; phylum Chordata; class Actinopteri; order Perciformes; family Sebastidae; genus Sebastes; species Sebastes fasciatus. Next base: position 1,396,984 of record NC_133807.1, on the reverse strand, counting down.
AGCGAGCAGATGTACGTGATGCTTGGCTGGCGGACCCTCTCCCTCCGTCATCTCCCAATCCTCTGTCCCATCAACAACTCCATCTGAGCACATGCACGCTTAACCTATTGAACCGGTGCAGGTTAAATTCATTAAATGATAAGCACGAGGCTAAATATGATAAACATGTATTGATAAATAATGAAAACCATCACTTGCTGATGCAACCACCGGGGGGCTCGGACCGGCTGAGCGGAATCCTCCGAAGATGCATTACGTACGGGCGTACAGCCGGGCGCTGCCGGAGAGGCGGTGTGTAACGCACGGATTCACCAGCCTCAAAACGCAGCCGTTTACGGGGAGAGGGCCTGCAAACTTTGAGCACAGAGGCGTGTAGTCACGCCACTGACCTCTCTGGTCACGGCGGTCACGGCGGTCACGCCACGGAGCGCTGAGAGCGTGCTGCCTGAGAGTCTTACTTCATAATATTCTGAATGGTCACCTGTCGCCTGAATTTAGTGTTCTCCTGAACATGAATAAAAACATTGTTCTTGCGCAGACACTGTGTTTAACTGAGGAGGAGCTGCTGCTGCGTCCCTGTGTGTAACCAGCAGAGTGTACGCGTGTTGTCAACCTGCCTGTAGACACATCATACTTTATGAATAATGGACCCTTTAAATAGGAAAATACTGCACCAGACTTGAGACCAGGTTTCTGTTGGTCAATCACTTTCTGCTGCCTCAAGATAGCATTTACCACCAAAGCGCCTGACCACACCTCATTTAAAGACCAACACGTCCAAGGGTGCACAGATGGGCGCAAATACATCTGCTACTTACACAACGTGGCCGCTGGACCTGAAAATGACAACTATGTCAGTATGAAACCGGCAATTCAATTTATTTTTGTATAGCGTCAAATCACAACAGAAGTTATCTCAAGACGCTTTATAATATAGAGCAGGTCTTAGACCGTACACCATAATTGAATTGATCACTAACTGTTTGGACTTCTGGGAGATGGATGTCCTGCCAGATCTCAGCACAGAGACGTCAATAAAACGATGTAAGGCTCAATTTGCTTGATATGATCAACTTGACAGGATCATCTCATACAACGGACCCCAGTGTGCTTGTGCTCAGTTCCACCAATTTGCTGTGGACTGGGAGTTCGAACACATCACCTCTACACCAAGACATCCCAAGGCCGAAGCAGGGGTCAAAATTGCCAATAATCTATGCAAGAAAGCACTGTGGAAAGGCAAGGATGGTATTTTAAGGGTCTCGGGCTTGGGTACTGAAAAATGGCTTGCTGGCGCCCCTTAGAAAGTTGGAAGAATCAAGCCCCTTGCTACAGTTTCACCTACATGCACCAGGGGTGGAGGGGCTAGTTACCCTTCTTCACACGCCCTTGTAGCTCATGTTACAGGAACTCCCAAACAAACTACAAGCAGAATAAGGAAAAAACAGCCCGGCGGTCCACCGAGAGGCGGGATGGAAGATGGACCAACCAGGACAGATAACATGGTAACGACCGGAACGACAACGACGAACGATCAAAGGATCCTCAGAAAATGTGGCTGCGGGTGGTCCAAAGTAACAACCTACCGGGGCCTGCGAATCCACCAGGGGAAGGCAAGATGCGGCGGCAGCATCCAGATGCAAACTTGCACTACGCAAGCAGGTCAGACAAGGAGGAATCATAGCCAGGTTGAGCACCACAGTGCTATTGATCCTACCATTGCAGCTGGTGAGAGAGAGCAACTTCAGCCTTCCCAGCAGGCTTTGCAACAACACCAGCATGGCCCCGAGCAGGAGCATCAGAGCGAGACACGAAGGAGAGAACCCACAATAGAGACTTCTGAGAAACCAGCCCGGAAACCCAAGGTCAAGTGGCCAAAAGCCAGCGATAAGGAGGCATGGAGAAGCTTCGATGAGAGCATACACATCACCCTTCAGAACACACTACGAGGCAGCACAACATCCAAACTGAACATCTTTGCCCATATCATCTACGAAGAAGGCACGGGTAGATTTGGAGAGATGCCACAGAGGAGGATCGTCCCCAGGCAGACTGGGAGACGGGAGAGAGAAATCCTCCAGCTGGTAAAGGAGCGGCGGCTATTGCGGAAAGCATGGAGAAGAGCCGAGAACGAGGAGAAAGAGGGCTTGCAGGACCTGTGGAACCAGATTAGAACCAGACTCAACCACCTGAGGCGAGCTGAGAGGATCAGGAAACGTAGAAGCCGCAAGGAGAAAGCAAGGGCGAGCTTCTTCCGTGACCCTTTCAAGTATGCCCGAGGCTTGCTGGAGGAGAAGAAAACAGGGAAACTGCAGACTACCGAGCAGGAACTGGAGGAATACATCAAAGACCAGCTCAGTGATAGCCAAAAGGAAAACCCCCTCGGATCCCCAGGTCACGTACCCCTCCCACCCGAGCCCTCCTCCCAGTTTGACACCACTCCCCCCAGATGGTCCGAAGTCCAGCAAGTGGTAGAACGAGCGAGAGCAGCATCAGCACCAGGACTAAACGGAGTACCCTATAGGGTATATAAGAGCTGTCCCATGATCCTGAAGCTCTTGTGGAGACTGATGGGAATTGCCTGGAAGAATCAATCCATCCCTCCAGCATGGAGCAGAGCGATCACCACCTTCATCCCAAAAGGAAAAGACTCCCACAACATCAGCCAATTTAGAGGTATTGCGCTGCTGAATGTGGAAGGGAAGATCTTCTTCTCGGTGATGGCAAAGCGCATGACCAGCTACCTTCTGGCAAACAACTACATCGATACCAGCTGTCAGAAGGCAGGCATCCCAGGGTTTCCTGGCTGCGTGGAGCACTCTGCTATGATCTGGGAACAGATCCAGACAGCGAAGCGGAGTAAATCAGACCTCCACGTGGTTTGGCTGGATCTTGCAAACGCTTATGGTTCCGTTCCCCACCAGCTCATCAATTTCGCTCTCAACTTCTTCCACATCCCATCTTGCATCCAGAGCCTAGTAACAAGCTATTTCAACAACTTCCGCGTCTGCTACACAACCCAGGAGATCTCAACGGGTTGGCACCAGCTGGAGAAAGGGATAGCAATGGGTTGTTCCATCTCTCCCATCCTTTTCACAGCAGCATTTGAGATCATCCTGATTGGGGGCAGACAGATGGTCCGAGGAGTCAGATCCCAAACGGGTCTGCGACTCCAGGCTTTACGGAGCTACATGCATGACGTTACCACCCTCCTCCAGACAGCAGCGTGCACTGCCAGACTCCTGAAAAGGCTTGAGGAGCTCTTATCATGGGCCCGGATGAAGATAAAACCTGCTAAGTCCCGCAGCCTCTCAATCCGGAAAGGAGCCCGGAACGATAACATCACCTTCTCAGTCGATGGCGAGAAGATCCCACTGTTGGCGGAACAACCTGTGCGAAGCCTTGGAAGGCTTTACACAGCCAACCTGTCCAATAAGCACATGGCTGCCTCTGCATTAGCTCAGCTCACGAATGGCCTGAGCAAGATCGACCAAAGTCCCCTGCCAGGGAAATTCAAGGTCTGGTGTTACCAGTTCACCCTATACCAACGTCTGATGTGGCCCCTAAAGTTGTGTGACATCACCTCAACAACTGTTTTGAAGTTGGACGGAAAAGCCAACAATTACATCCGCAAATGGCTGGGCCTTCCTCGATGTCTTACCAACACTGCACTGCTTGGGAGAACCACCCTGAAGCTCCCACTGAAATCCATCAATCTAGGCTACAAACAGGAGAAGGTGAGACTTGTCTTCGAGCTGAGAGACTCACCTGACCCGTCTGTCCAAAACACCAAGGTCCAAATTCGAACAGGACGCAAGTGGGATGTAACTCAGGCAGTCGACCAGGCCATCAATCGCCTAAAACACCAGGAGATTGTCAGGCAGCTGCAGCAAGGCAGGGCTGGGTTTGGGTGGGGACCAGCACCCAAGATGTGGTCCAAAGCATCGAAGAAGGAAAGGAAAGATCTTGTGATCTCCGAAGTCACAAAGATTGAAGAAGAGGGCTACAAAATCAGAGCTGTCAGCCAACAACAGCAAGGCAGATGGACAACCTGGGAGGCGGTGATAAACCGAACTATCACGTGGGCAGACATGTGGAAGATGCCCCAAGCAAGGCTGAGTTTCCTGATCAGGGCCACATATGACACCCTTCCCAGTCCCCGGAATCTTCACCTCTGGTATGGCACAGAGGAGACCTGCCAACTCTGCAACTCCAAAGACCCCACCTTGCGGCACATCCTCTCTGGATGCAAGGCAGCGCTAGCGCAGGGCCGGTACAGATGGCGCCACGACAGGGAAGCTAGCCGAAATCCTGGAGACACGCAGGCTGGAGGTAAACAAGGCCAGCCCAGCAAAATCTCAGCGGCTGATCCAGTTTGTTCGGCAAGGGGGCAAAGGCCAGAGCAGCAGTGCAAGGGGGCGGTCTCTCCTGTGTCTTGGAGGCGAGTGGAATATGAGAGCTGACCTTGACCGGCAGTTAAAGTTCCCGCATGAAATAACACCAACATCCCTTCGGCCAGATATTGTGCTCTGGTCCACCCCTACAAGGACAGTTATCATGGCGGAGCTGACTGTCCCATGGGAAGAGGGGATAGAGGCTGCCTTTGAGAGAAAGAAGGAAAAGTACTCAGAGCTGGCAGCTGAGTGCACTCAAGCAGGATGGAGGGCGGTCACCCGTCCAGTAGAAGTCGGGTGCAAAGGCTATGCTGGAACATCCACGCAGCGGCTACTGAGGTCCCTGGGGATCACAGGCTCCAAGCTTAGAAAGGCGCTCAAAGAACTTGCGGAGGAGGCTGAGCAAGGGAGCTTCTGGCTCTGGCTTCGTAGAAAGGACAAGGCGTGGGGAAAAGGAGGGTCCTAAGGCTGGCTGCAGGGGGCGGCAGGGAGACGTCCCTGTCGCTGCTCCACCACCTTGAGATGTTCCGGGATTAATGGAGCGAAACATCAGTGAAGGGTGGCTCCCGGCTGACGACCCTGCAGCTGGCCCAATGGCACCGTCGGAGGTGTGACAGGCAGAAATGCCCAGCAGGTATAACCACCTGTGCTTCAATCTATGAAATTTGGCAGACGGATGTAACATGTGGAGACGCACAAAAAAGCCTCTTGGAGGTAGGCCCAACATTGACGGTTGTGCTGTGCGCCGGGTGTAAGATAGAGCCCATTGTGATGTATATACACAAATACAGCACCGATTCAACAGTTATCAGCTCATTAAATGTGCGTTGTCAGCCTCATAGATGTGGGTCAGTAGGGCCCTGCTACACCTACTACATTGTAAAAGTGAAAACAAAACTTAAAAGAAACACCTTCTAACATGTGAAAGTTAATGAAACATCACCCAAACAAACAGCTTCTTTAGGTTCAGGCAACAAAACCCCTTAGTTAAGTTTAGGGACAAAGTTTTGTTTTGGCTTAAAATATCTACACTTCAGTCAAAGTGAAACCTAAAACTCTAATTAGCGTTAGGGTCTCACTCTCTCATAATTACTACGGTTACGGTCTTGTTTTAGTCCTTCTTTCTGTGATCGTCTATGTGAATCGATGATAAAAACCTACTAGTGGGTGCAGCAGGCCCCTACTGGCCCACATCTATGAGGCTGATGACCACTGATTTAATGACCTGATAATAGTCTAACCGGCTGAATACCAGGACTCTACATCCTGTCAGCCAGCGTCTTACCATGTGACCGGCTTTGAGGATCCAATAGAAGGAAAAGTTCTTATACGTCTTGCAGAAAGCTCCAGTAACGCCCGGGGAGGTGGGGTCATCCAGGGGGGTCCACCTCAGCTTGTTAAACCCAGGTAGGCCCTCCCAATTCAGCCTCTTCACCCACAGCTCCTGACCTGTGACAGGAAGTAAAGGAGTTAAATATGTGGGTGGGTTTACACCCTTGCTGCTGGAGCTGAACAGAAGGTAGGACACAGATGAAGTTACCCATGGTGTCCACTATGAGATCCAGCTGTCCATTGTAGATGGTGACGTTGACGCCAGCGGTCAGCAGCTGGTCCACTACGTCCACCACAGGCCTCATAAAGTCTCCGGCCATGTAGCTGAAGACGTATTCTGCCTGGCCTGGACACAGACAGGACAGGGACAACCATCGAAAGAGGACGAGGAAAAATTAATTTCTAGGGACAAAGTCCACGGTGGAGATACAGTACCTCCCCAGGTGACATTCTGGGGGATGATGCCCAGCTTCTTCCTGATTGGTCCGTTCATCAGCTCGCTCAGTGATTGGCTGTGGAGGGGTCGAATATGGCGGCGTGTCTGCAGAGCTGGTGGAAATGGAACACAGTGGACAAATGAGCGTAAAGCTTTTCACATTTAGACTCATGCAGTGAACCAGGGTTAATTTAGGGTTAACCCTAACCTTAGGGTTAATCTTAACCTAACCCTACTCATGCAGGGAACCGTTTCATCACCAAACCCAGTCACTCATCACAGCGTCTTACAGATGAAGTCTTCTCCGGCTACCGCGCTGCGTCTCTCATCCGGCTCCTGGGTGAGGATGTTGTAGAAGTTCACTCCATTGGTGTTCTGACATGAAGAGAAGACCTCATCAAACCACATGATCCCTGCATGCACACTGTACGCAGCACGGAAACCATACGCATGTAATATGGAGAAAATGACTTTTAGAGCAATCTGTCGATATCAAAAACATCATGAAATCTATTTCACATTCTATGGTCAGAAGTCATTCGCATGCTTATGCTCCGTTGTGTTTTCCTACAACAGTACACACACACACACACTCTTCTGTAATTCATCTCAAGCTGCAACAGATTGTTAAAATGTTCAATATTCAGCGCAAATAAAAATAATCCTAAAGTGGCAGTTTGACATTTTGGGGACATTTTTTTTTATAATAAACTTTTGACGCTGAAGCCAGGAGATGGTAAACTAAGCTTAGCTTGTGCTAAACTCAGCTTAGCACAAGCTAACAGAATCACAATAACACAAGTAACAGAATCCTCCAACCAGCCCTCTAAAGCTCACAGATTAAAACTTTAGATCCTGTTGGTTTATTAAGTGTAAAAAGGAGGCGTTGGGAACAGGCTGAGGCTCGCCATTTCCCTCAGTGCAATCTCTCCGTCAGCGATGTGCTAAGCTTAACTAAACTAACCGGCTGCTGACTGTATAGATGTGAGGGGTTCGATCTTCTCATCCAACACCTGGCAGGAAAGCAAACACATTTCCCAAAACGGTTCTTTTAACATCAGGTGATGTCCAGTTATTGCCTGTGACACTCAACACTTTGCATCAACAGTAAATGAAGGTGGGCTTCTTCCTTAAATATGATATACACACTTAGAAACAGGGGAAATTAGAAATAAAGGCCCGTCTTTATAATAAGCCTGTCCCAAATAAGTAGACAGAAATCAAAGCCCCAGCCACTATTTGAGAATGTGCGCTAAACATCAGGAGCTTCTACAGTATCATGACCAGTCCTTGGTAATTAGGGATGTACACTGGAAATAGCTCCCTGCATATGACAAAGTGACTGGGACAGCATGAACCAGTGCTGTGGATCCTCCGGTGTGGTACCGACCTGCTCCACCACCGTCTCCAACACGGACCACAGCTCTGTGGCCTTCTGGAACTGCTGCTGCTCCACAGCTCGCTTAACCGCCTCCGCCGCACTGCTGACGTCCGCCAGGCCGAAATCATCCAGCAACGACTGCACAGCAAAGGAGCCGCGGTCAGATGGAAGCTCAACAGAACAGCTTCACCACACATTTACATTTTAATGCCTATGGCTGCTTACTTACAGTAGTGTAGAGGTACGGTCCCCAGGTCATGACCGAGTCTGTGGAGGAAGCACAAGTCTGTCATTTCGCCAATGAACCCTATATACTTTGTGTGTGTGTGTGTGTGTGTGTGTATATATATATATATGTGTATGTATGTATGTATGTATATGACCCTTTTATAGAGCTCTGATCATGTATTTAACTTTCTTCCTATTGATTGACTATTATAAGTAAGAACCACAATAAACTCCTGCTGAGTAATTCACCAAACTCCCTTTAAAAATGTGTCGTTTTAATTTTCCTTTTGCTCTGGGCGAATATCACACACCTTTTTGAGCGTAGTCTAACATATTTATTATTGTTGGCGTTGTCTGGGACATTCAGCACAAATACAAAGCTCAGAACACAAGTCCTTACCTTCCTGAGGTTAATGTTACTGTGTGGTGTTCTCTGGCATATTTTTCTTAAAGGGGACCTATTCGGCTCATTCCCAGGTTCATGCTTGTATCGTTTTTGCTTTGCAGGCCTTTAACACAAACAACTTTCGAAGACACTAAAGGAAAGGGGAAAGGCACAATAGGTCCTCTTTAAGTTGACCTCTTTTGATTGTCACAGTACATTTTACAGACAGAAATCTGCTGTGAAGTCTACACCGTAGTGTATGTACAACAACTATAGTGTGCAATGTGTCACCAATTCCCACAGGCTGTTCTGGTTTTAAATGAGAACCGATACAAGCATGCATGGTTTGACGACTTCCCATTCCTTAGGAAAAAGCAGCACTCATTTCCCCTTTATGGACAAAACCACTGAAGAAATCTGAGTAACTGGTTCAGCAGGAAGGATTTCAACTGAGACTATGGAGAGCTGAAGGACATTTAACTTGTGCTGACGCTCTGTAGACATACGCATTTCTTGCCACTGTGTAATGTAAATGGTATTTTGCTGTTCCAATATCTAGATGTGCAGCATTCCAGTGGGGTTGTTTTTGTGGCCCATGTCCAAAGGTTGTGGTGCAGGACTGACTGATACTGACCTAGTGGGGAAATCCAAGAGTCCCCGAGAGCCACGCCAGCAAAGTTGCATTTCACTGTCCCTTCTGCTATGGCCTGGACAGACAGAGACACAAATTAAACACCACCGTCTTTAGCTATGAACTCCCATACCAGATTACAATCAGAAATGGGAGAAGCACCCAGAATATCAGAGCAAAACAAAGTGATATTAATATGATTCAAATTGAAATGTGTTTCTGTTTATCACTATCAAACAGGTCGGAAGTATTTGGGTTGAAAAGTTTTGGAATACAAATAGTTCCAATGGCATCTAAGAGTACAAATAATAATAATAATACACATTATGCTTAATCAGTGTTATGATTATGAGGAGGTCCTTCGAAAATGTTCTCCCAGTTAAAGGGTCCCTGGCCCCTGTTCTACAGTAAGAAATGTCTAGAGCCCTACGTCCATACCATACTGACGTCCATACCGTCCTTACAGACCAACTCCTGTTGACTGGAGTTATACTAGAGGAAACACAAGCAAGTAATTCCATCTTCCTTTAAAGACACATCTAAAAACTACTCCACTTCTAGAAAGCAGAACATTAGAGTTTATTACTACACTGTTCTTTGAGTCAGGTTGTGTTTGCCTACTCATCCATCATGTGACTGTGGTTTGACATGGGGACTTTCCACCATCAGTGAGCTCACATGAGCTGAAGGGATGTTGGAAAGTCCCATTGTGCTGTGAACTCACCTTGGTGAGTTCTAAGGAGATAGCGGCTGCCATCTTCCCTCCATACGACTCAGAGAAGATGTAGAAGGGGATGCTCTGAATAAACATAGAAGAATAAAGAGCCAAGCTCATCACACTGAAGACTAGCATTAAGAAGATGCAGTATGAATAGAAGAACATGGATATTTAAGGAATACTTCACCCAAAATTGACCATTTGTGTTTCACTTTCCTCATCCTGTGTTACCTTGAACTCCTGAAGAACACTTTGTGTTTCTCACATGCCTCCACGGTGAGTCAAATAAGGGAGCATCTTCCCTAAAATCTTACTATTTAAAACACTTCTGCATAGATGGTACTCGCACAGATGAGAAGCGCGCCTGTGGAAGCGTGGAACAGTTTATGCAGAAGTGTTTTAAATGGTCAGGTTGTAGTGAAGATATGTTTGGGACGCAGTGAGCATCCGACTGGATCAATGAGACTTGGATTATACTGCACCAGTTGTCAAAATGGATGGCTTGGTATAAATTTGCTGTATTTAAACGCGGCCCCCCCATTTACTTCAATTCATCATGACTAATCTCTGTTCTTAGATTCTCCGTTCACTGTGGAGGCGTGAGAGAACAGTTTTCTTCAAGAATTCGAGGCAACACGGGGTGAGTCATTGATATACAAACGGTCATTTTGGTAACTACAAGTCTGCTCTAGTCCTGAATTTTACCATTTACTATCAAATGCTGTATTCACTTTTAAAAACTAGGTTTGTTGTTCAGATTCAGTGTGCAACTCTGGTTATGAGACGTGAAGGCAAACTGAAGAGCCTTAAACCTGCATCCTCTCTAGCAGCCAGCAGGGGGCGACTCCTCTGGTTCTATAGACGTCCGATAGAAAATGAGTCTACTTCTCTCTGGATTTATTCCCTCAGTAAACATTGTAAACATGAGTTTATGGTCTCAATCTCTAGTTTCAAGTCTTCTTCAATACAGCATGATGTTCATTTAGTAAATTATGGTCCTATTTAAGTCAGATAGACCGAACTCCAAAAAGTGGTAATTTTGATCAGCATGTTTGGAGCATGCAAACTCTTCTGAGTGTTTTCACTTTGAAGTGTGTTAGACCAGATAATGATAGAATGAAGCAGAGCCAACGTGTTCTTTGGGACCAGCGTTTCTTTGTAGAGTAACATTAGAATATGAAGCTCAGGTGACGTACCTGGAACTCTGACCGCTCTGTAAAGAAGTGTTGGAGCAGCACCAGCATGTCAGAGGCCACCGTGGCCACATTGGTAGCATAGCTGTCTGGCCGGTCAGTGTAGCTGAAGCCAGTACCCACAGGGTTGTCTACAAACAACACACTGGCTGCTTGCACCTGGAAGAGCCAACACACACACACACAAAAGGTATAGTTCATGCTAGTAGGGATGGTTAGAGTTAGGATAGGACAGGGGCGCTGCATCCTAACTGGGTGCACCGAGGAGCACAAGGGGATTTATGGGTTTGTGGGGCCCTTTAAAAGTGTTACTTGATTAAAACCAGAGTAAAATGGTTAAAATCCCAAGCAAGAAATAAGATTAGAAAAAAACACATAAAATAAGTGAGATGAATATAATAAAACCTTAAAAAAATATATAAGATAAAGGGATAAAAAAAATTAAATAAAATGAGTGAGTAGTTTAAAAGGAGTCGCCAGGCAGCGGGAGTATTCTATTGTAATAAAGGTACTCCCGATCCTCATGGTCTCTCCCCTGGTTGTAAGGATAAAGAAGAAGTGTATTATAAAAACTGCTCACCATAAAACCATAAAGTAAGTTGATAGAATTTATTATTTATTATCTATGATCTATCTATGGTTAGGATAGCCTGTTGGTGAGGGGATAGGAGGCATCCCTCCAGACATCCAGTCTAGCAACAACTGGAAGGATTGCAACACACAACGCAGGAAATGACTCTACTGATTTGAATCACAGTCACAGCTGTACAACATGTTTCAGCTCTGCAGTGCTCCAAAGCAGTTTTCCTGATCACCAAACAGCTGCTCCAACAAAAGGCCCATTACTTTAAAAGAGGCCATGTCATGAAAAACTCCCTTTTTCAGTGCTTGTTTACATCCATCTGGGTATCTGGAGTTGTCCAAGGCCTATATAAAAAGGAGGCTGGGTCACGGGTCATATCTCCGGGGGTATAACACATGCGCAGTAAAATCCCGCCTGCTCTTGCCGAAATTGAGCCAATCGCAACGCACGACCGCAGCTTCTGTTAAACTGCGCATGTGTTACACCCCGTACCCCAAGACCCATGTCCGCCCGTGACCACACCTCCTTTTCATAGGCCTTGGGGCTGTCTAGATCAGAAAACATCTGATTCAACCAGCCAATCAGATCTGGCTCCCCTTCCTATGTCACATGCAGCTCATTAGAATAGAGTGCTGCAGGGATGACGTATTGTTGTAGTCCAACAGGAAGTGATCATCTCCCTGATTCCCTCCACTAACAGGAAGTGATCATCTCCCTGGTTAACCTCCACTAACAGGAAGTGATCATCTCCCTGGTTAACCTCCACTAACAGGAAGTGATCATCTCCCTGGTTAACCTCCACTAACAGGAAGTGATCATCTCCCTGGTTAACCTCCACTAACAGGAAGTGATCATCTCCCTGGTTAACCTCCACTAACAGGAAGTGATCATCATCCTGGTTAACCTCCACTAACAGGAAGTGATCATCTCCCTGGTTCCCTCCACTAACAGCCAATGGGATTGTTCCATTTAGTTTTGGATTATTGCAGAAAATAATCTCTGTGACAAACACCCGTTTATGATACTGACAATGAGAGATGAATACAGGTATATTCAGACAGACAGGATGAGAATAATAATGTGTTTTTTAAACATTAAAGCATGAAAAAAACATTCTAGTAGAAATCTAAAATACAAGTATGACCTTGGAAATGAGCAGCATGTCCTCTTTAAAACATTAAACGCGACCTTCTTACCCAGCTCGTCTTCCTGGGTTCTAGGTTCCTGTTCAACGGTCCAATCTCCTCAAAGTTCCCAAAGCCACTTCCTGATCCTCCTGGTCCACCCTGAGGACACATGGGCAAACTTCCTCATCATGCTCCAACATTAAACAGCAGAGAGGATATTTATCACAGCAAAAGTCACATCCATTTAAAGCAGCAGTAGGTAGATTGGAGCAAGTATGATTTAAAAAGTTATTTTCATAAAATGGTCACTATATCTTTACAGTAGTGCATGAGACAGGTAATCTGAAAAACATCATGTTCCTCTGCGTTCTCCGGTGCTCCTAATGGCTTCTGCAGGATTTCACAGTGTGCTCTGGCTGTTGGGCGGTGCTTGGTATTTCCTCAACAGATCTCAACATGGCTGCCAGGTCACAAACTTTCTCATTTTACAGCTTAACAGTACACTACAAGATGATTCTGAGAACATGTGAGGAGAGAAATAGGCATTAACGTAACAGAATATTGATTCATATTTGATCAACGCTGCCTAGTTTGACCAGAGTTGGTGAGTGATTGACAGCTGTCTCTGTTGAATGAACAGCCTAGTTTTCTCTCAGAACACTTGAATTACAATATGCTGAAAGGTTATTATGTGCTAAATTTTGGCAAGGAAAAACAGTCATGTCCATTTTCAAAGGGGTCCCTTGACCTCTGACCTCCAGATCAGTGAATGTAAATGGGTTCTATGGGTACCCACGAGTCTCTCCTTTACAGACATGCCCACTTTATGATAATCACATGCAGTTTGGGGCAAGTCATAGTCAAGTCAGCACACTGGCACACTGACAGCTGTTGTTGCCTGTTGGGCTGCAGTTTGCCATGTTATGATTGGAGCATATTTTTTATGCTAAATGCAGTACCTGTGTCATTGTTTTGTGTTAATTGATTTAACATAATAAATATATACATATATTTACATAAAGCATCATTTCTCCACTCCCATGTTGATAAGAGTATTAAATACTTGACAAATCTCCCTTTAAGGTACATTTAGAACAGATAAAAAATGCATGATTAAATATTTTAATGGATTGACAGCCCTAACTATGTAATGGAAATCAACTTGCAGACTTATAGCTACTCCAGTCAGTGTTTTAGTATCACGTTTCCACAGAGTTGTGGGATCTTGTGACAGACAATAAGAAATCAAGGCAGCAGAACCCGAGATACATTAAAAGACTCTGTTATGGGCACCCAAAAAAATAATAGCATCTCTAGTTAGACCCCTCCCTGGTCGGTCAAACTCAAGCCCCCAGTTTGTAACATAAGCTTTGATATAGAAGAGTTGTTGTCTCCCAGCCCAGCTGAGAGGTCATCAGGGTTATTGCCTCAAACTAACAATACAGCAGCTTTCAGTCCCCAGGACTAAGGAACTGATGTTGAAGTGTAGAATCAGTGTTCGCTTTAAGCTGCCTGACAGGAATACAGAGAGTTACCCGCCTCATACAGGTCAGTATCTGCAAACTGATTATTGTAATGCACGGAAACCTGGGAGGTAGGGGGAAACAAATCAGATAAACCATGCAGAAACAGCGGGAATGAGTGGAGCCAGTGGTGTCCTACCTGCAACCACATGACCAGAGGCAGGTCCTGGTAGTCTGCAGACTGGCTGTCAGTGTAGTAGAGCCACCAGAACATGTGGGCCCCGTCCCTCACCTCCACGTAGCTCCAGGCTTCTTTCCCCTCCAGCGGACCGCAGAGCCCTGCACGGGGTTCAGTTACAGCTAGTTACAACCCGGTGTTCAGCTCCACTGCTAGCATTACAAAGGTTAAACCCGTCCACACATCAAACTAACAGCATGAAGTCAACGCTACCTGAGCTAAGTCAAGGCTCGATCTGTCTGACTGGAGTCTGATAGAAATCTACACATATATAGGTATAGATATAAACAGACCATAAGTATAAGAATAAGAATTATCAGAACGTTACCTGTAGAGACGATAACAGCCAGTAACACCAACACACTCATGTTGAAGCGGGAGTTCGACAGACTCAGCTCGGCTCGGCTCGGCTTTATTGCTACCAGAAATCACATGACCTCCACCCTGGGTCAGCTGACCGGTGACGTCATCAGCCCCGATATATAGGATGATTTAAACCAATAAATAGTGTGAACTAGTCTCCAGGTTAAACCCGTCCACACACGTTAAACTAGCGGTACCTGAGCTGAGTGAAGGCTCCTTGTGTCTGACTGTAGTCTGAGAGAAGGTCTACATATACAGACTACCAAAATTAGAACATCGCACCACTTATCACCCACCAGAGGAAGAACCATGTGAGGAGAGCAGCCAGTATCACCAACAGACCCATGTTCAAGCGGCAGTTGGACTCGGTTCGGCTCGGTTCCGCTTTATTGCTACTAGAGATGACATCATGACCACCACCCTGGGTCAGCTAACCGGTGACGTCATCCTCATCAAATGATCTTGAACGTGTTCGGAAAGGGAAATAATGGGTCAAATATTTGATATAAAAGATGAATTCAAACCAATAAATACAGTGAACTAGTTAGAAGCCTCAGTTAAAATACAAAATACAACATTTAGGATTTCCTCCTAAAAGACGTTAATGAACTACAATTCCCGTGATTCATTGCGCTCAGCGTGCTGAAGTCTTCTTTAGTCTGGAGTCTGGTAGAAACCAGGCCACCAGAGGGCGGTGTTGTGAAAGAGTTGGCTGCTTCAGAGCGGGAGACCCGAAACTTCCGGTTAAATAGTAGTCCAGTCCTTCAAAATAAAGGCTCGAAAGGACAAAATAAAAATAAATAAAAGGACAAAAATATACCTAGTCATCTAAAACTATTGATCTCAGATAATTATATGTACTTATTATAAATGTATGTACTACAAACAAATATAAATATAATGCATATGTAATATATATAATACACCGCACTTCAGAATATGGCATTTTAATAGCCTATCAGGATTTTTATAAATTTGGGGCAATACAGTAACTGAAGTGTGCTGTAATTTATCAATATAGTGTTAATGAACTTCTCCACAGGGTGAACAGAGTTCCTATGGACGGACGGATTTAACACTCTTATCCTGAAAATCCAGATGGGAAATACTATTCCTGTTTCCGGTTGAGCCGGAGCGGTGTTTTGGAGTGAGGTTCGGTGTGGTACCGGTTCTGTAGCCGTCATGGCTGCTCACAGTAACAGCTCTATCCGCGTGCGCGTCCTCTTCGACTACCCGCCGCCCGCGGTGGTGGACTCCCGGAAGTGCTGGCTGCTCGTGGACCTGAACACGTGTCGCGTGGTGGCGGATCTGGAGAGTGTGATCAGAGAGAAGTTCGGGTTCAGCCGCAGGAGCATCCTCAGCCTCTTCATAGACGACTGCTACCTGCTGCACACCGAGAGCGTGTACGTGGTGCGAGACAACGACAGCGTCAGGTGCGCGTGCTTCTCTCGTCATAATGTACCCGGCTGCACCATGAGGTCATGGCTGTAGGTCTGTGAGGTGGAGCAGGTCTCAGATCAGCTGCACCGTGAGGTTATGGCTGTAGGTCTGTCAGGATGAGCAGGTCTCAGATCAGCTGCACCGTGAGGTCATGGCTGTAGGTCTGTGAGGATGAGCAGGTCTCAGATCAGCTGGAACAGGCCAACACCAACATGGAGCATCCTCTCTACGTCAGCCAGAGACCTCCGCCCAAGAGCCGGGTTAAAGCTGCAGTAGCCATGCCAGGTTAAAGCTGCAGTAGCCAGGTTAAAGCTGCATGAGCAAGGTTAACCCGCCTACTGCAGCTTTAACCTGCCTACCGCAGTTTTAACCTGCCTATTGCAGCTTTAACCTGGCTACTGCAGCTTTAACCTGCCTACTGCTGCTTTAACCCGCCTAACGCAGCTTTAACCTGCTTGCTGCAGTAGGCGGGTTAAAGCTGCAGTAGCCGGATAAAGCTGCAGTAGGCAGGTTAAAGCTGCATGAGCAAGGTTAACCCGCCTACTGCAGCTTTAACCTGCCTAACGCAGCTGCAGTAGGCGGGTTAAAGCTGCAGTAGCCGGATAAAGATGCAGTAGCCAGGTTAAAGCCGCAGTAGGCAGGTTAAAGCCGCGGTAGTCGGGATAAAGCCGCGGTAGGCGGGTTTAAGCCGCAGCAGCCAGGTTAAAGCTGCAGTAAGCAGGTTAAAGCCGCAGTAGGCAGAATGTTTTGGCATCATAGGGCTAAAATCCCATAATAACCTTTCATCATATTGTAATTCAAGTGTTCTGAGAGAAAACTAGACTTCTGCTCCTCCTCATGTCTCTGTTTTCAGGCTTTAGAACATCTAGCCTTGACGGGAGACTTTGACCAATCACAGGTCATTTCAGAGAGAGAGTGTTGCTATTGGCTGTGCTCCGGCTGGTGGGCGGTGCTTGGTATTTCCTCAACAGATCTCAACATGGTTGCTGGGTCCCAAACTTTCACTACAAGATGTTTCTGAGAACATCTGAGGAGAGAAATAGGCATTACAGTAACAGAATATTGATTCATATTTGATCAGCGCTGCCTAGTTTGACTGTTTGATCTGAGTTGGTGAGTGATTGACAGCTGATCAGAGACAGCAGATTCCAGATCAGCTCTGATTGGTTGTTTCCCTCCGGTCTGTGAAATCTTGCAGATGCCGTTAGGAGCATCGGAGGACACCGGAGGAGACAGAGGAACATGATTTTTTCAGATTACCTGTCTCATACACTACTGTCACGATATAGTGACCGTTTTATATAAATAACTTTTTTTTATCATTTTTGCTCCAATCTGCCTACTGCTGCTGTAAAGCTCTAAAAGCTCTGGAGAAGGTTAGCAAGTTGACCTCAAGTTAAGATTTTTCTTTGCCAAATACTACTTCCAAGGTCAAGAAGGTCACAAACTTTGATGGTCAATGTAGATATTGATATGTTTTCATCTGTGGTGGCACAAAAGTACATTTCTGTAAATGTTCCTGTTAATGTAACCAGGGTGAAGGTGGACTGTCTGGCTCAGGTGAACGGCCTCAGCAGCTGTCCAGACACAGCAAGTGAAACCTGCAGGAAGAGACCGAGACCCACAGAGGAGGATGGGCCAGCGGAAAATGGAGAGAGCGTGGAGTGGAAGAAAAAAAAGAGGAAAAAAAAGAGCGAGGAGCTCCTGGAGAGGGATACCAAGCAGGCTTCAGGTGATGAGAGGAACAAGAAGTCTCCTGTAAAGAAGAAGAAGAAGAAAATTAAGAAGGCCGAGGAAAACGGCCCTACTGTCACCCCGAAACCAGCTGCCCCCCCAAAACCAGCTGCCCCCCCCAAACCAGCTGTCACCCCCAAACCAGCTGTCACCCCCAAAGCAGCTGTCACCCCCAAACCAGCTGCTTCTACCAGAAAACCCCCAGCTAGTGCCGACCAGCCAGTTAAAAGCACCAAGAAGCCCCCAGTGGCACCAGCAACCCCCCCGTGTGTCTTCTCCTCAGACTCCAGTAGCAGCAGCAGTGAGGAGGATAAAGCTCCCAGAAAACCAGCTGCCCAGAAAGCAGCATCCAGAACGCCCTCCTCCACCCCCGCTGCTGCTTCCAAGGCACCTCCAACCACCACCCAGACAAAATCACAGCCTCCTTCATCATCCTCTTCTGAGAGCTCCTCTGATGAGTCCACCGCTGTAAAGAGCCTGCTGAGAACCACCTCCACAACCCCCAAAGGAAGAAGAAGAGCTGACTCTAACCCTCAGCAGGCTCCTCCTGCCCTGCAGCCCACAAACGGTGCACAGAAACGGGCCGCCAGCGTAGCGGTGCCCCCTCAGGATAAAACTGCGACGCCTTGTGACTCAGACAGCGAGGAGGAGATCAAGCTGGTGATCCGACGGCC
This sequence comes from Sebastes fasciatus, assembly GCF_043250625.1. Taxonomy (NCBI): domain Eukaryota; kingdom Metazoa; phylum Chordata; class Actinopteri; order Perciformes; family Sebastidae; genus Sebastes; species Sebastes fasciatus. The sequence continues at coordinate 1,378,664 of NC_133807.1, read as the reverse complement.
GATGCAGCAGCCGGGCCTCGGTACGGGTGGTCAGTGGTCTTGGAGAGGCGGCGGCGGCCGAGGAGAGAGCAGGCGTGGCGGACCTGGAGAGAGGGGACGGGGTGGAGGTCGAGGGGGCATCAGAGGGCACAGCGACAGCTCTGAGTTGAGCTGTAATGGAGCCACGGAGCCGTCCTGCCACACCGACTCACTGAGCAACGTGTCAGTCGTCCTCCAGGTCTGTCTGTCCTGTACCATACTATCACATCAATACCTGCGTAGTTCACTATTTAACCTTACTGATTTATCACGCTAACGGTACATTCACCAAGCAAACTTTTCGCGCTGCGCCATTACTACCAAAGTCAATGCAAAGAGACGAATAGACGCAAATTTGGCAAAGTATGTGAATACAGCTCGCCGCCGGGTGATGCTACGAACCCAGACGCGATGGCGTTTGGTTTTCTGACATATCTGGGACTTCACCAACATGTACAAAGCAGCAACAGCGGTTATTTCTTCCATGGTCGATGGAAGAAATGTTGTTGGTATCTATGGAGACGAGCTCCTCCTCCTCTCTGGCGCGTCTAGAGCGAATAAACACAAATGATAGCGGCGGTCCAACTCACGCTAGTAAAAAAAGGCGATAATTCACTTCACTTTTGGTGTGAATGCGGCTTAACTGTCTCCTCAGGATGGAGGTACTGTGAGGGTCTAATGTAAGAACAAATAGTCCAGGATTAAAGGAATTCAGTGAAAGTGAGACTAGTCTGTTCCCTAAGCCCCGCCCCTCTTAGTTACTGTTGCTACACGTGTTAAAGTTCCCCAGTTTATAATGTTAATGGTGACAGATTTATCATTGAAAGTCTTAGTAAGCTATTTAGCTAGACATGCTAATGTGTGCGGCTTACGTTGAAGCAGACAAACATTGTTTAATTATTTTAAAAGACGCCACATTGCTCCTGCAACACATTCTCCCTCCCAACTCGTCACATACCGCCGCTTGGTCAGCGTCATCGGAGACCGACGCACGGGGAACCCCTATAGTGTTACTTTTAGACGCACCAGGGACGGCGTGTCAATATGAGTTTGTTACATGCATAATGTCCTTTCAAAATAAACTTCTGTTTTTAACAGGAAGTTAATTTTAGGCAACACAACCACTGAGGTAGGGTCAGGAAACGGTCGTGGTTGACGTGAACTTCACTGACTAGAGACTCACGTGATGATAACGAGTCACGTGACTAAAGACTGACGTGACAGAATAAGGCAACGTTCCTTTTAGTTTCACACGGGACACGAACAGCAGTCTCATGGTTCAAAGTCTTGTTTGTTTGACCCATCCATCCACCCCCCCTCCCTGAACTGACTCACACTATTAACACTACGTCACCGCTCTGACCGTCGAATAACACCGCGGATGGAGATGGGTTTACATTGGAGTCAGTTGAAAGCCCGGTTCGTCACGTACTGTTGCTAAAGGGTACCTCTGTGCATCGAGGGGCGCTGCCCAGTCGGCGGTATTTGAGGAGTTGGGAGTGAGAACGGGTTGGCTATTACAACCTGAGGCACACCGCTCCAGCATGTGGAGAAATCCAAAGCTCAACAGGTGTGCGTAGTTCAATTGCTAAACTGGGATTGGACGAGCACAGTTCGGGGGGGGGGGTTTAATAAACAGACAATTACATTATTGAAATGTGAAATCTTATTGGCACTACAGTTCCATCTGTTGTATACATGGAACCATGGTGACTGTTACCGGTCCATTAAGAAATACTGTGTATGAAAAGGTATTAATAATAATCTAATGATCTGTTGGGTTGTTGTGTGTAGAACGGAGCAGAAGGAGCTCCCAAACAGGACTACAGCTCTATGCCGCTGCTCGCCGCCCCCCCTCAGGTGGGGCAGAAGATTGCCTTCAAGGTAAGCCTCCTCTAGACTTCTTATTCCAGTGGATCTGCATGACTACATGCTAACCTGGTTAGCTCTGCTTCCAATGTTCCAAAGTCCATCCCAGACCGTACAGCTTCCCCCCGTTTGTTCAACATCTCTATCAATCACAATCAGCTTTATATACACATGTATATGTACAGTATATTTGTGATATACTGGTATTGATGATATCTGTTATGTCGTGTATCCAGCGCCTCTTAAATCACACTTTTGTATTTTGCTGTGCCGCTTCCTGGTGTGACCGGGTCTTAATCAATGCTGAAAATATGAATTATTATGTATTAATTATTATTAGTAGTAGTACTATTACTATTTATTAAAAACAAATCAATTAAGGTTTTGTTTTAAATAATGTAATTTTGTTAATATTTTCCAAAGCATATCTTTAAAATCAATAAAAATTTGATCACAAAAAAAACAAAAACCTGTGCTGCAATAATCGTTACCTACAGCCTTACCAGAAGGTCTAATGCTGTTTCAATGTGAATTATTCTTTTCACATTTAATGCAGTCACAGGCAGTAATCAACCATATTCATGAACTGTCTTCTGCCACCAACAGAGGAAAAGCAGCAGTGGTATTAAATCACTCAGTGTGTGTGTGTGTGTGTGTGTGTGTGTGTGTACAGTTACTTGAGCTGACTGAGAACTACACACCAGAGGTCTCAGACTATAAGGTGAGTGATAAATGATGGTCATAATGAATCTTACAGTAAATGTTCACACCGCTGACCAACCATGCTGCTCTACATTTTAGGAGGGAAAGATTGTGACCTTTGACCTAACAACCAAACAGATTGAGCTGGAACTACTCAATACCTGTCAAGGTAGGGATCATTTCACCACTGACACAATATTAATCATATTTTAAAATGCCTAATTCAAAGTTAAAGTAAATATTCAAAAGATTGGTTTTCCTTCCAAAACTCGGCCCAGCATCTAGCAAAAGAAGTAGTGTTAGCATCACCGTAGGCCTACCGTGGTTGTTATAGGTTAGGGAAAAGACGTCCTCATTTTAAAAATAATGGACTTTTCCAACGTGTTCATTGCATTTGTGACTCCTCATAACTTACTGCTTCTCCCTCAGCTCCTGTTGAGCCTGGTAAGTTTGACCTGGTCTATCAGAACCCAGATGGCTCGGAGAGCGTGGAGTACGCAGTGACCAGAGGCTCTCGGGTAAGTCTTAGAAAGTTAGCTACTATTTTATTAAACAGTACTTCTTAAAGGACCAGGGTGGAGGATTTAGGTGGATCTACTGGCAGCAATGGAATACAATATGAATTAAGAATGTTTTCTCTAGTGTATAACCACCTGGTTAAAATAACGTCTTCACTTCCTTCCTCAGGTGACAGAACGGTGGGACTCCCTGCTGGAACCTAGGCTGATCCTTTAAATGGGACCTGATGGATCTGACTTTTCTCTTGTTAACTTTATGTCAGGATCCTTGAACTTGTTAAACTGGGTAGTCACTTTGGTACATTGCATACGGCCGCTAAGGAATATGATTATATTCTCTCCTCTGTTCTTCTCAATATGTCATCACTTCACACAGAAGAGCTACTGCAGGTCTAAGTGTTGACAACATGGGGTGGGGGATTAGATTGTCAAATACTGTTTTTTTTAATCCGTTGGTGGAATGAGTGATGGCTTCGAGGACTGGGACATACTGGTTTTATGTTTTGTACAGAGATGTGACTGTGGATATCAGTCTTGTATAAACATTTTTCTAATAAAACATGTATTATTCCAATGTGGAAATGCTCTCTTTTATGGAAAGCCATTTCTGCCAGGAAAAGGAAAACAATGGTAGGAATGCCAGAGAGATACGTCAAAAGTGTATTTAAATTAAGATTTGTATTTACTTTTATTTAGATTAGAATTACATTAGTCACTTGCTGCGTCCCAAATTTGCCATTTTATATTATCAGGAAATGATAAAGTGCCTAAATCAGACTGAGACTTTATGTCTGATAATTCAACACAAAAGCAAAATGGTTGGTTATTTAATTTTTTTGTTTTTGTTTTTTTATTTAAGATCTTTCTGGAGCCGTCTCACCACTTTAGTCATTTTATTGATTTTTTTTGCAGATGCAAGTACCACCTCCATCTCCTTTTTGTATTGCACTGTGGGAGAAAAATGTGCATCAATAAAGAGTTTGTATAAGTATTAAGCTTAACATTATGGAAAATAATTCCTTTTTGCTGAGCGTAAACGTTATTTTTCCAAAACCAGACATGACATCGGCTTTATTGTTTGCAATATTAGACGCATATTGTACATTTCAAGTTTTAAACAAATTATTATGTTAGACATGAAGATTTTTATGCTAATATTAGCTTTGGTGGAGGATTAGCTAACAATAACAAACGCTAGCTAGCTCTTATCTGATGAAGATCTATAAGCTAACATTAGCTTTGGTGGAGGATTAGCTAACAATAACAAACTTTAGCTAGCTCTTATCTGATGACCAAGCAAATGTTTTGTAAAGATGTAACTTAAATTGTGTTATGAGACTTTTTTTAATACCGTATCAACAGACATACCGGCCGGTGATCCAAGAACCGGAAGCAGTAACGTAACGTAACTGACCCGTTTTTCACCAAAAATTTTTTTTTTGTGGGGGTGAATCTAACCTACAGTACTCCACGTAGATCATAAACGCTTGAATATAAAACGACTCATTGAAATCGGTTGAGAAAAGTAAACGTTATAGTGCTTTTTATCCAGAAAAACGGCAGCTCCCCGTTCACTTAGGGTTACAGACCAGTCCTGATCCAAAGTCCAACGCTACGTATATACTACGTACGTATATATGCTACGATCTATATCTATGGGACCCGCTCCCTATGGAGATATTAAGGGCTCATTGTAGCCAAAACACCATTCTTTGTTTCAGGTGATTATAATGAAAACATGGTTATTATTATATTCCATTGCTGCAAATAGATCCCCCAAAATCCTACACACTGGACCTTTAAGTCATCATCTTGAATTACTACCTCATAACCCAAGTCTTTTTTAGGCTTCCATACAGTTCTACATGTTGACGTCACCAGCTGGTTTTCAGTGCAGCTGCAGTGGGTGAGAGTTGTGGTTCTGGTTCAGAGAGGGCAGGTTAGGTCACGGAAGCAGCTGCTCGGTACCTCGTGTTATTTCGGCGGGTGGCACCTGGGTTATTATTTGGCAGCCGGTTTGTGACGCAATGCCTCGTGTCCTACTCGTAAATCATCGCCCTTTTCCGTAACTTCTCGCGCCTCTTGAACAAGCGACGCTGCTGATGTCACAGCAGCAGCAGCAGCAGCAGAGGAGGAGGTGAATGATGATGATGATGATGATGGCGACCGTCAGAGCGGCTCTTTAACAGGATAAAGCTCCATCTCCCGCCGCCGGAGCCAGCTGTACGATGGAAGGACGCTTCGCTCCGGACCAGGAGCAGCTCCTCCAGTTCCTCCGGAGGCTCAAGGAGGTTTTCGACGTGTGTGACGAGGATGCTGACGGCTTCATCCGGGTGGAGCACCTGGTGGACCTCGGTCTGCAGTTCGGTCAAGGAGACGAGGTGAGAGGCTGGGAGGACCGAGATAGCTCCTTTACAAGCCGACATTTAAATCAGGTTCATTAGTAATAAAGAATCATAATCATAATTATCATAATAATAATAATAATATATAATGGAGCTCCTGGCAACAACACACAGCCTGTCCTAACCGTGTACATGTCACACAGGTGTGCTCGAGCTGTTAGCTGTTAGTGACTCCGTCATCACCTCCTAGACATTAGCTAGCTAGTAGCTAACGTTAACTGGCTAGTAGCTGACGTTAGCTACTAGCTAGCTAACGTGAGCTGGTATATTTGGTGTGTTTATCCGTCTCTTGATTTGTGTCAGATATTGAACCGGTTCCAGGTGAAGCAGACTGGGCTTCAACAGAAGACCGCCAAGCTACAACTAGAGAAAATGTTTTTTAATGAATTTGGGACAAATAACACTGCTACTGGTATTAAAAAAGAATAGCTGTATATGAATGTATTAAGCAGAGACCTTTCTATTATAGACGCCTACCACACTGGCGGGTACTTTGAAGTGTTAAAGCTGCAGTAGGCAGAATATTTTTGGCATCATAGGGCAAAATCCCATAATAACCTTTCAGCATATTTTAATTCAAGTGTTGTGAGAGATAACTAGACTTCTGCTCCTCCTCATGGCTCTGTTTTCAGGCTTTAGAACATCTAGCTCGTGACGGGAGACTTTGGCCAATCACAGGTCATTTCAGAAAGAGAGCGTTCCTTTTGGCTGTTGGGCGGTGCTTGGTATTTCCTCAACTGATCTCAACATTGCTGCCGGGATAAAAACGTTCTCATTTTACAGCTAAACAGTACACTACAAGATGTTTGTGAGAACATCTGAGGAGAGAAATAGGCATTACAGTAACAGAATATTGATTCATATTTGATAACCGCCAGTCTCAGGTTCAGTACCATGGAGAGCTCAGTGCCAGTCCCAGGTTCAGTACTGCCACTCTCAGCTCAAGTACTATGGATAGCTCAGCGCCAGTCCCAGGTTTAGTAGTGCCAGTCTCAGGTTCAGTACCATGGAGAGCTCAGCGCCAGTCCCAGGTTCAGTACTGCCACTCTCAGCTCCAGTACTATGGATAGCTCAGCGCCAGTCCCAGGTTCAGTAGTGCCAGCCTCAGGTTCAGTACCATGGAGAGCTCAGCACAAGTCCCAGTAGCAGTTGTGCCAGCCTCAGGTTCAGTACCATGGAGAGCTCAGCGCCTGTCCCAGGTTCAGCATCAACCAGTAGTGCCAGTCTCAGGTTCAGTAGTGCCAGCCTCAGGTTCAGTACAATGGGAGCTCACCACCAGTCCCAGGTTCAGCACCAACCAGTAGTGCCAGCCTCAGCTTCAGTACCATGGAGAGCTCAGCGTCAGTCCCAGGTTCAGCACCAACCAGTAGTGTCAACCTCAGGTTCAGTACCATGGGAAGCTCAGCGCCATTCCCAGGTTCAGTAGTGCCAGCCTCAGGTTCAGTACCATGGAGAGCTCAGCATCAGTCCCAGGTTCAGTAGTGCCAGCCTCAGGTTCAGTACCTTGGAGAGCTCAGTGCCAGTCCCAGGTTCAGTAGTGCCAGCCTCAGGTTCAATACCATGGAGAGCTCAGCGCCAGTCCCAGGTTCAGCACCAATCAGTAGTGCCAGTCTCAGGTTCAGTAGTGCCAGTCTCAGGTTCAGTACCTTGGAGAGCTCAGTGCCAGTCCCAGGTTCAGTAGTGCCAGCCTCAGGTTCAATACCATGGATAGCTCAGCGCCAGTCCCAGGTTCAGCACCAATCAGTAGTGCCAGTCTCAGGTTCAGTACCATGGATAACTCAGCGCCGGTCCCAGGTTCCTGGCGCTAGCAGGGATGCTCCTAATTCATCATTTGATTGCTTACCCCATGATTCTACTGCTCGCGAATCTATCATATTCTCAGGTTTGGAGCCAAATACTGTGTCTGTCTTCATTAGTTTAAAAGTGGTGGCTCAGCTTGCTGGAGAGAGCTGCTTCCTGTTTCTATGCTCAGTTTATCAGGGATTGTTTATAGGGAGTGAACGTGGATCCATATGGAGGATTAAACTGTGGATGGTAACTGAAGATGTGTGTGTATGCCAACACTGTCTCCAGATTTCATTAATTTCACTATACTACTATACTATGGAATTCAACCAACAGAGATGTAATTAAAATACGTAATTCATTAAGTTAACAATATAATGCAATTATTTTTTGGTTACCTTTTTGGTAACTGACCTTTTCTACTCATGTGGAGTAGGTAATCCCAAGCAGGCCTTAAATTGATTTTCATAACCTGTTGAAAAAATCAGTGGCTGTCTGGAAGATTTGGAAATTAATCTTAAAACACGTGGTAGGCACTAAATGGTGAGCAATAATGTATATGAAGTATATGCTGTAGCACCAGTATAGGCTGTAGCACATTGGCTTAAACATGCAATTCACTTAAATGGTATTAATGGTTCAGATGAGGGCTTTTTTTCTTTTGTTTTTTTCATTTGACAATTCATTTTAAAAAGACACTGACATGGTTACTACACCAACATACATGTACAGTGAAAAGAACATCAAGAATAACACAAAACAGGTCTCAGGACTTTTTTCCATTGTGGTCCTTGTTGTAGTCGGATGTCGTAGAGGTGTGAGCGTACCTGTGCGTAGATTTAGTGGAGTGCGGCATGAGCGGCATATAAAAGCACAAAAAAAACACATATATAATTCACATATATTATTCTGATAACAGGCTAAAGTTCACACTTCCTATTATGCTAAAACTGGTGGTAACACTTTATAATAACCATCATCTATAAATGAAAAATTAGTAGTTAATTAAACTTAGTTGATAGTTCTGTTACTGTTAACAAACCATGAAATGAAAATGAATAATGTTTACTAATTATTAGTAATGCTATGATTCATGTTATTTTATCATTAGTTTGTGTAATATGAAATAATTAGTTTATGAATTATATATTGTATCATAGCTGATAAGAGATGATAACAATAACATTCTGATTACATTAATACACTATTAACAGTTTATTGTTGCACACATGATTACATTTGATATACTATATTTAGTATTTGTTAGTAATTACCAAATGATTTGTAAACTTTTAAGAAATTGTTAGTAAAACATCGATAAACATTACATAGATAGATGGACCAGAAACCTTATTAACCATTGACAAAGTATTAATTATTTATCTAAATAATGTTTATAGATTATTTATTTATTAACCATTTAACAAGGTATTATAATCATCAGTTGTAACTTTATAATAGTCATCAAAACAATGTTTATAGATGGTTTACAAACTAATTATTGACCATTAACAAAGTGTTACAAATATCTATCTATGTAATGTTTATAGATGCTTTACAAAGTATTTATTATTCATTTAACAAGGTATTATAATCATCAGTTGTACTTAATAATAGTCAACCAAATAATGTTTATAGACTGTTTACAAACCAATTATTGACCATTAACAAAGTATTACAAATATCTATCTATGTAATATTTATATGTTTTACAAACACTTTTTAAAGGTTTACATATCATTTTGTAATCATTAACAATTACTTATAATATAGTATATCAAATGTTATAATGTGTGCAACAATAAACTGTTAAAATAACATAAATTATAGCATTACTAATAATTAGTAAACATTAATTATAATTTCATGGTTTGTAAATAGAAACTTAACTATTAACTAGATTTTAATGAACTATCAATGAACCATTTCTTAATGCTGGTTATTATAAAGTGTTAGCGGACTGGTCCATTAGTTGAGTTACATACACAACCCTGATGACTGAAGACTAGCAGCCAGTCCCGCCAGAACGTGCTTCTAACTGTGTTTAGTCTCACCAGGTTATTTTGAGACTGCTGTGTGAAACATATCAGAAATGTGAATCAGTAGAGGGGGCAGGCTAAATCCTGGATGATAAACCATATCTACCAGCGAGAGTAGATTTTCCTTGTAGCTGTCATGGCGGCTGAGCTGAGCTGAGCACCCTGAACACATTACTAAAAATAACTCGGTCGTACTAAGAGCGAAGTAGCTACTTCTCCATCTTCCTCCTCCCCTCTCGCAGCTCCTCTCATCTCTGTGTTCTTTGTCACCATGGTGACGAGAGCTTCCCGAGGAGTCTATGAGCGGATTGGTGGGTTATTAAGTAATGAAATGATCGGCCTATGAGATGGAGCTCACTGCACCAGTCCTGTATTTACATTAGTTTCATTTGGAAAACAATGAGACATCCAGAGACATCCAGAGACATCCAGAAACATCCGTTTCTATGGTGATTAGCTAACTGCAGTGAGCTTCAGACTGCTACAGACAGTATGAAATAAATAACATCTTTATTCCTCATGTTTATCAGGCCACCACACTGCTGTTCCCATACTGCATACTGCATGCACACTGTGGATTATTACAGTACAGATGTTCCCATACTGCATACTGCATGCACACTGTGGATTATTACAGTACAGATGTTCCCATACTGCATACTGCATGCACACTGTGGATTATTACAGTACAAATGTTCCCATACTGAATACTGCATGCACACTGTGGATTACTACAGTACAAATGTTCCCATACTTCATACTGCATGCACACTGTGGATTATTAAAGTACAAATGTTCCCATACTTCATACTGCATGCACACTGTGGATTATTAAAGTACAAATGTTCCCATACTTCATACTGCATGCACACTGTGGATTATTAAAGTACAAATGTTCCCATACTTCATACTGCATGCACACTGTGGATTATTACAGTACAAATGTTCCCATACAGCATACTGCATGCACACTGTGGATTATTAAAGTACAAATGTTCCCATACTTCATACTGCATGCACACTGTGGATTATTACAGTACAAATGTAATCAAGTTATGAAAGCACATATAATGCATTTTATACAGATGTTTGTTATTTCTGTATTTGTACTGTGAAAATATTGTTTTTTGTGTACTAAAACATTATTTGGGTCTTGTTACATTTAGTTTTTTTTCATATCTCATATTAAACAATTACTCTTATACAGTATATTATTACCTAACAACATTTTCCAAAGATATTCAACATTATTGTAGACGTGAAGTGTTTCTCTGTTTTATGTAATTGGAAACTGACTGCTGTTAGGACCAAACACAACATTTTAGGAGGTGACAGACATTTTTCAACACTTCATAGAACAAAAAAAGAATTGATTCATTGAGAAAATAACTGACGGATTAATTGATAATGAAAAAAATCGTTGGTTGAAGCCCTTCGTTAAGAGAGAGATAATGCTTACAGAAGGACATTTCTTACCATCAAGTGGACATGTAGTGGACATATAGTGTATACTGTATATATATATATACTGTATATGTATATATATGGCAGTATACACATGTATTACATTACATGTATGTTGTGGGACACCCTTTAATTATTATAACAAGTGATAGAACAATAATTTGAATGCATCATAAAAACATCTGTTTTTCTCTGAATTGAAATACAAAGACATTAGAGAATAATAATGTTGTAATATGAGATTGGTTGGCTGGTATCTGCTTACTTTTATAATAGTCGTGTATCACAGCTGTCACCCTGCACTATATTCAGTTTTAACAGTTTTCTTCATCTCCTTGTATTTTTATATCTGGTATATTTTTTGTACTTTGTACTTTGCACTACTAACTTTTTTACTGCCTTTTTACTAACATGTTTTGCACTATGGAACTGTGATGCTGGAAACTTGAATTTCCCTCAGGATCAATAAAGTTACTATCTATCTATCTATCTATCTATCTATCTATCTATCTATCTATCTATCTATCTATCTATCTATCTATCTATCTATCTGTGTATGTGAGATAACATTACAGAATGTGTAGGTGTTGGATGTTGACAGCGAGCAGTGTTAAGCCTGTATGATGATGTGACACTGAGCTCCGTGAGTGTGTGTGTGTGTGTGTGTGAGATAACATAACCGAGGGTGGAGATGCTCAGGTTGGTCCACAGTTTACACTTTGATCTATTTATCCAGACTCTCTCTAAAGCTAATTTCAAGACCAAAGCCTGTGTCTGATGGTCTCCACAACATGTGCTGTCAGAGTGGGAGCCATGATGTGACCGTAGAGTAGTTAGGCTATACAGCACCCCATCACTGAAAGTGTCACATCATGGTTAAGTCATGTTAACACTTAGATCCAACCAATACTCAATGTTGCTATTCACAGTAATCAGATTAATAGTGTGATTCACTCCCTTCTTTCTTCTCTCCTTCTGTTCCTCCTTCAGTCTTAACCTCCATCTGTTCCTCCTCTTCTTTCACTCTTTATAACTTTGACCTTCATTACATCTTTATACCTCCTGTAGAGGGGAACTCTGTTTTCACTTCCTCATTGTTTGCTCTCTAGATGAGAAAATCTCTCTGGAAAGGGTTTCATGTTGGCTGAGAGAATCTATTATCACAAAGAAATGCAGAGTGGAGATATATACAGTATACTGTATACACTGTACATACTGTATATATACAGTATATATGTTGTCATTTGGACGGGCAATGTGACTTTAGTACAGAAGCAGAACTATTTTTGTATAATTTTACAATGAGCTGCAGCTCTGGCTGGGATGATTTGCGTTCAGCTACATAAAACTGGAATCTTCCTAAATTTGAATGATAGTTCTATAACAGATGCGTCTTATACAGAGGCATTTTGAACAGGCATACACACACTATTAAGGTTGTTTTTATATTTTCCTGTGAATCATGTAACTGTGCTCTATGTAAAGAGCCTTTAGCCAAAACTATATGTAAAAAAAAAAAGCAATGTGAGTAAGCCTGCAGAAGATACAAGGTCACAGAGGGGGCTGGGACGCTGGGACGCTGGGATGATGGGACACTATGGGTTGTTTAACAGTGGACACTTGGACACTCTTTCCAGTGGACATATTCAAAGTGTTGGCATTCATTCATAGTTATGTAAAGAATGAAAGCGAAAGAAGTTCAAACCCTGCTTACTCTCTCACCATGGCACATTGGGAAGTGGGTGTGTGAATGTTGTGCAGAAGTTACAGAAATTGTTGGGGTGGGGGCTCATACGCTTCACAGTGGTGCTTTGAGCTAAACTTTAACGTTAGCATGTCATACTGTATGCTCACAATCACAGTGTTAGCAAACTGATGCTAAGCAGGTATAATGTTTACTGTATTCACCATTTCAGTTTAGCGTGTTAGCATGCTAACTTTAAGAAGTACAGCTGAGGCTGATATGAATGTCATTAGTTTTACAGGTATTTAGTCATAAACCAAAGTATGGGGCTGATGAACATGTTGACCGGCTGGTGGCGCTAGATGATCATATCTGTAGCAAATTATCATCTTCATTTTCAAAATGAGAAAAAGTGGTCGGTCAACCGACCAACCAACCAACAGGCATTGACATCCACAGAGCCACGTCGATACCATGGCTGAAAACACATTTTACAATGATCTGTGATTGAGAGATTGCCTCCACATTGCTCTCGACATGGAGACGACTGAGCCAGCAGCTATAACAGCTAACGGTGCTAACGGCACCAACAGTGCAAACAACAGAAACAGTGCTTCCAGAGCTAACAGTGTTAACCTGAGGGGGAACCGTAGGGTGGGCGTTAGTTTCCATGGCGATGCCGTTGGTCGGGATGGCGTTATCAGCTGCAGCCGCCGTAGGAGAGCAGTGCAGAGTGGCGGCCGTGAGCTAGCCAGTGGGGCACACACATAGGGAATCACATGCACTAACGTGCGCGGCGCAGCAATAAGCCGTTGTTGTGCCATGCAAGCTGTTGGAAATGATGAGTGTGAAAGGCCCATATATCTTTACATAGCAAATAGGTGTTTTTTCTGCTGTATTAATGCTCTGAATGTCGTATAGAGAACCTTTAATATGCAGCAGTATGTTAAAGAGGGTTGTACCACAACGTCTGACCTAATGCCTAATGCCCCAGTCTGAGGATAGAGGGTGCAGTATTGTGGAGGGTGCAGTATTGTGGAGGGTGCAGTATTGTAGAGGGTGCAGTATTGTGGAGGGTGCAGTATTGTACAGTATTGTAGAGGGTGCAGTATTGTACAGTATTGTAGAGGGTGCAGTATTGTGGAGGGTGCAGTATTGTGGAGGGTGCAGTATCGTGGAGGGTGCAGTATTGTGGAGGGTGAAGTATTGTGGAAGGTGCAGTATTGTCGAGGGTGCAGTATTGTGGAGGGTGCAGTATTGTGGAGGGTGCAGTATTATAGAGGGTGCAGTATGGTGGAGGGTGCAGTATTGTAGAGGGTGCAGTATTGTGGAGGGTGCAGTATTGTGTGCAGTATTATAGAGGGTGCAGTATTGTGGAGGGTGCAGTATTGTGGAGGGTGCAGTATTGTGGAGGGTGCAGTATTGTGGAGGGTGCAGTATTGTAGAGGGTGCAGTATTGTGCAGTATTATAGAGGGTGCAGTATTGTAGAGGGTGCAGTATTGTGGAGGGTGCAGTATTGTGGAGGGTGCAGTATTGTGGAGGGTGCAGTATTGTAGAGGGTGCAGTATTGTAGAGGGTGCAGTATTGTGGAGGGTGTAGTATTGTGGAGGCTGCAGTATTGTGCAGTATTGTAGAGGGTGCAGTATTGTGGAGGGTGCAGTATTGTAGAGGAGGCAGTATTGTGGAGGGTGCAGTATTGTGTAGTATTGTGGAGGCTGCAGTATTGTGCAGTATTGTAGAGGGTGCAGTATTGTGGAGGGTGCAGTATTGTGTAGTATTGTGGAGACTGCAGTATTGTGCAGTATTGTAGAGGGTGCAGTATTGTAGAGGGTGCAGTATTGTGCAGTATTGTGGAGGGTGCAGTATTGTGGAGGGTGCAGTATTGTAGAGGGTGCAGTATTGTGCAGTATTGTGGAGGGTGCAGTATTGTGCAGTATTGTAGAGGGTGCAGTATTGTGGAGGGTGCAGTATTGTGGAGGGTGCAGTATCGTGGAGGGTGCAGTATTGTAGAGGGTGCAGTATTGTGGAGGGTGCAGTATTGTAGAGGGTGCAGTATTGTGCAGTATTGTGGAGGGTGCAGTATTGTAGAGGGTGCAGTATTGTGCAGTATTGTGGAGGGTGCAGTATTGTAGAGGGTGCAGTATTGTGCAGTATTGTGGAGGGTGCAGTATTGTGCAGTATTGTAGAGGGTGCAGTATTGTGGAGGGTGCAGTATTGTAGAGGGTGCAGTATTGTGGAGGGTGCAGTATTGTGCAGTATTGTGGAGGGTGCAGTATTGTAGAGGGTGCAGTATTGTGCAGTATTGTGGAGGGTGCAGTATTGTGCAGTATTGTAGAGGGTGCAGTATTGTGGAGGGTGCAGTATTGTGGAGGGTGCAGTATTGTGCAGTATTGTGGAGGGTGCAGTATTGTAGAGGGTGCAGTATTGTGGAGGGTGCAGTATTGTAGAGGGTGCAGTATTGTGGAGGGTGAGGTATTGTGCAGTATTGTGGAGGGTGCAGTATTGTAGAGGGTGTAGAGGGTGCAGTATTTTAGAGGATGCAGTATTGTGGAGGGTGAGGTATTGTGCGGTATTGTGGAGGGTGCAGTATTGTAGAGGGTGCAGTATTGTAGAGGGTGCAGTATTGTGGAGGGTGCAGTATTGTGGAGGGTGCAGTATTGTAGAGGGTGTAGAGGGTGCAGTATTTTAGAGGATGCAGTATTGTGGAGGGTGAGGTATTGTGCGGTATTGTGGAGGGTGCAGTATTGTGGAGGGTGCAGAGGGTGCAGTATTGTAGAGGGTGCAGTATTGTGGAGGGTGCAGTATTGTAGAGGGTGCAGTATTGTGGAGGGTGCAGTATTGTGGAGGGTGCAGTATCGTGGAGGGTGCAGTATTGTAGAGGGTGCAGTATTGTGGAGGGTGCAGTATTGTGCAGTATTGTGGAGGGTGCAGTATTGTAGAGGGTGCAGTATTGTGGAGGGTGCAGTATTGTAGAGGGTGCAGTATTGTGGAGGGTGCAGTATTGTGGAGGGTGAGGTATTGTGCAGTATTGTGGAGGGTGCAGTATTGTGGAGGGTGCAGTATTGTAGAGGGTGCAGTATTGTGCAGTATTGTGCAGTATTGTGGAGGGTGCAGTATTGTAGAGGGTGCAGTATTGTGGAGGGTACAGTATTGTAGAGGGTGCAGTATTGTGGAGGGTGTAGTATTGTGGAGGCTGCAGTATTGTGCAGTATTGTAGAGGGTGCAGTATTGTGGAGGGTGCAGTATTGTGTAGTATTGTGGAGGCTGCAGTATTGTGCAGTATTGTAGAGGGTGCAGTATTGTGGAGGGTGCAGTATTGTGTAGTATTGTGGAGACTGCAGTATTGTGCAGTATTGTGGAGGGTGCAGTATCGTGGAGGGTGCAGTATTGTAGAGGGTGCAGTATTGTGCAGTATTGTGGAGGGTGCAGTATTGTAGAGGGTGCAGTATTGTGCAGTATTGTGGAGGGTGCAGTATTGTGCAGTATTGTGGAGGGTGCAGTATTGTAGAGGGTGCAGTATTGTGCAGTATTGTGGAGGGTGCAGTATTGTGCAGTATTGTAGAGGGTGCAGTATCGTGGAGGGTGCAGTATTGTAGAGGGTGCAGTATTGTGCAGTATTGTGGAGGGTGCAGTATTGTAGAGGGTGCAGTATTGTGCAGTATTGTGGAGGGTGCAGTATTGTAGAGGGTGCAGTATTGTGCAGTATTGTGGAGGGTGCAGTATTGTCGAGGGTGCAGTATTGTGCAGTATTGTGGAGGGTGCAGTATTGTAGAGGGTGCAGTATTGTGGAGGGTGCAGTATCGTGGAGGGTGCAGTATTGTAGAGGGTGCAGTATTGTGGAGGGTGCAGTATTGTAGAGGGTGCAGTATTGTGGAGGGTGCAGTATTGTGCAGTATTGTGGAGGGTGCAGTATTCTGGAGGGTGCAGTATTGTAGAGGGTGCAGTATTGTGCAGTATTGTCGAGGGTGCAGTATTGTGCAGTATTGTAGAGGGTGCAGTATTGTGGAGGGTGCAGTATTGTAGAGGGTGCAGTATTGTGGAGGGTGCAGTATTGTGCAGTATTGTGGAGGGTGCAGTATTGTAGAGGGTGCAGTATTGTGCAGTATTGTGGAGGGTGCAGTATTGTAGAGGGTGCAGTATTGTGGAGGGTGCAGTATTGTAGAGGGTGCAGTATTGTGGAGGGTGCAGTATTGTAGAGGGTGCAGTATTGTGGAGGGTGCAGTATCGTGGAGGGTGCAGTATTGTGGAGGGTGCAGTATTGTGCAGTATTGTGGAGGGTGCAGTATTGTAGAGGGTGCAGTATTGTGGAGGGTGCAGTATTGTAGTGGGTGCAGTATTGTGGAGGGTGCAGTATTGTGGAGGGTGAGGTATTGTGCAGTATTGTGGAGGGTGCAGTATTGTGGAGGGTGCAGTATTGTAGAGGGTGTGGAGGGTGCAGTATTTTAGAGGATGCAGTATTGTGGAGGGTGAGGTATTGTGCGGTATTGTGGAGGGTGCAGTATTGTGGAGGGTGCAGAGGGTGCAGTATTGTAGAGGGTGCAGTATTGTGGAGGGTGCAGTATTGTGGAGGGTGCAGTATTGTAGAGGGTGTAGAGGGTGCAGTATTTTAGAGGATGCAGTATTGTGGAGGGTGAGGTATTGTGCGGTATTGTGGAGGGTGCAGTATTGTGGAGGGTGCAGAGGGTGCAGTATTGTAGAGGGTGCAGTATTGTGGAGGGTGCAGTATTGTAGAGGGTGCAGTATTGTAGAGGGTGCAGTATTGTGGAGGGTGCAGTATCATGGAGGGTGCAGTATTGTAGAGGGTGCAGTATTGTGGAGGGTGCAGTATTGTGCAGTATTGTGGAGGGTGCAGTATTGTAGAGGGTGCAGTATTGTGGAGGGTGCAGTATTGTAGAGGGTGCAGTATTGTAGAGGGTGCAGTATTGTGGAGGGTGAGGTATTGTGCAGTATTGTGGAGGGTGCAGTATTGTAGAGGGTGCAGTATTGTGCAGTATTGTGGAGGGTGCAGTATTGTAGAGGGTGCAGTATTGTGGAGGGTGCAGTATTGTGCAGTATTGTGGAGGGTGCAGTATTGTAGAGGGTGCAGTATTGTGGAGGGTGCAGTATTGTAGAGGGTGCAGTATTGTGCAGTATTGTGGAGGGTGCAGTATTGTGGAGGGTGCAGTATTGTGCAGTATTGTGGAGGGTGCAGTATTGTAGAGGGTGCAGTATCGTGGAGGGTGCAGTATTGTAGAGGGTGCAGTATTGTGGAGGGTGCAGTATTGTAGAGGGTGCAGTATTGTGGAGGGTGCAGTATTGTGCAGTATTGTGGAGGGTGCAGTATTGTGGAGGGTGCAGTATTGTAGAGGTTGCAGTATTGTGCAGTATTGTGGAGGGTGCAGTATTGTGCAGTATTGTAGAGGGTGCAGTATTGTGGAGGGTGCAGTATTGTAGAGGGTGCAGTATTGTGGAGGGTGCAGTATTGTGCAGTATTGTGGAGGGTGCAGTATTGTAGAGGGTGCAGTATTGTGCAGTATTGTGGAGGGTGCAGTATTGTGCAGTATTGTAGAGGGTGCAGTATTGTGGAGGGTGCAGTATTGTGCAGTATTGTGGAGGGTGCAGTATTGTGGAGGGTGCAGTATTGTAGAGGGTGTAGAGGGTGCAGTATTTTAGAGGATGCAGTATTGTGGAGGGTGAGGTATTGTGCGGTATTGTGGAGGGTGCAGTATTGTGGAGGGTGCAGAGGGTGCAGTATTGTAGTGGGTTCAGTATTATGGAGGGTGCAGTATTGTAGAGGGTGCAGTATTGTGGAGGGTGCAGTATTGTGGAGGGTGCAGTATTGTAGAGGGTGTAGAGGGTACAGTATTGTGGAGGGTGCAGTATTGTGCAGTATTGTGGAGGGTGCAGTATTGTAGAGGGTGCAGTATTGTGGAGGGTGCAGTATTGTAGAGGGTGCAGTAATGTAGAGGGTGCAGTATTGTAGAGGGTGCAGTATTGTGGAGGGTGCAGTATTGTGGAGGGTGCAGTATTGTAGAGGGTGCAGTAATGTAGAGGGTGCAGTATTGTAGAGGGTGCAGTATTGTGGAGGGTGCAGTATTGTGGAGGGTGCAGTATTGTAGAGGGTGTAGAGGGTGCAGTATTGTAGAGGGTGCAGTATTGTGGAGGGTGCAGTATTGTAGAGGGTGTAGAGGGTGCAGTATTGTGGAGGGTGCAGTATTGTGCAGTATTGTGGAGGGTGCAGTATTGTAGAGGGTGCAGTATTGTGGAGGGTGCAGTATTGTAGAAGGTGTAGAGGGTACAGTATTGTGGAGGGTGCAGTATTGTGCAGTATTGTAGAGGGTGCAGTATTTTGGAGGGTGCAGTATTGTAGAGGGTGCAGTAATGTAGAGGGTGCAGTATTGTAGAGGGTGCAGTATTGTGGAGGGTGCAGTATTGTAGAGGGTGCAGTATTGTGGAGGGTGCAGTATTGTGGAGGGTGCAGTATTGTGCAGTATTGTGGAGGGTGCAGTATTGTAGAGGGTGTAGAGGGTGCAGTATTGTGGAGGGTGCAGTATTGTGGAGGGTGCAGTATTGTAGAGGGTGCAGTATTGTGGAGGGTGCAGTATTGTGCAGTATTGTAGAGGGTGCAGTATTGTGCAGTATTGTGGAGGGTGTAGAGGGTGCAGTATTGTGGAGGGTGCAGTATTGTGGAGGGTGCAGTATTGTAGAGGGTGCAGTATTGTGGAGGGTGCAGTATTGTAGAGGGTGCAGTATTGTGGAGGGTGCAGTATTGTGGAAGGTGCAGTATTGTAGAGGGTGCAGTATTGTGGAGGGTGCAGTATTGTGGAGGGTGCAGTATTGTGGAGGGTGCAGTATTGTAGAGGGTGTAGAGGGTGCAGTATTGTGGACGGTGCAGTATTGTGGAGGGTGCAGTATTGTAGAGGGTGTAGAGGGTGCAGTATTGTGGAGGGTGCAGTATTGTGGAGGGTGCAGTATTGTAGAGGGTGCAGTATTGTGGAGGGTGCAGTATTGTAGAGGGTGCAGTATTGTGGACGGTGCAGTATTGTGGAGGGTGCAGTATTGTGGAGGGTGCAGTATTGTAGAGGGTGTAGAGGGTGCAGTATTGTGGAGGGTGCAGTATTGTAGAGGGTGTAGAGGGTGCAGTATTGTAGAGGGTGCAGTATTGTGGAGGGTGCAGTATTGTGTTGTAAAGATCTGTGACGGACTTCTTTCTCTGGCAGGTGAAGAAGTTAACCAGGTACCTGGATCCTAATGCTCACGGGAAGATCAACTTCAAAGACTTTTGCCACGGTGTGTTCGCCATTAAAGGTAAGAGATGCACAGTAGATGTAACTGTAGTACCAGACAGGTACAGCAGAGAGTTACTGTAGCTCATTACTGCTTTTTATCTGCATCTAGAGGTGCTGATAGGTGGGTTCTGTTACCTTTGGACAGAGCCAATAGCTGTTTCCCCCTATTTCCAGTGTTTATGCTAAGCTAAGCTAATTACTGTTGCTTCATATTTACATTACAGACATGAGAGTGGTCTCAATCTTCTCATCTAACTCTCAGCAAAAAAGCAAATGCATTTTTTCCCCAAAATGTTAAACCATTCCATAAACTGTTGATAACCTTCCTGAGGTGTAGTATACTGTGTTTTAGTTGATTTCTCCCCCTCTTCTTCTTTCTTCTTTCCTTCCTTTCCCACCCTCCTCCTGCCAGGTTGTGAGGAGATTCTGAAGATGGCTGTGGGTCCTCGTGGTGTTACCTCTAACCAGCCGTCTGTTACTGACAACGGTTACATCTACCAGGTACAATCTCCCAGTCCCTCTAATGGTGAAGCTTTCAGACTCTTTTATAACTTTAAGGTGGATATATACTCAAGAAGAATATAGTCATAGTCCATTTTCATGAAGTTGGCTGCTCGAAATGGCTGGAAACTGGCCGACTTGACCGCAGCTTTTTGTCACCGCTCCCTGCTGTTGCTGCCTGATCTCGTCTACTTTTCAGGCGAGGGGCAGTTCATCTCGAACAAGCCTATCAAATACTCTCATTAAAGAACATGAGAGACCTCAGAGACAGTCACATGACCACAGGGACAGTCACATGACATTAAATACTCTCATTAAAGACCATGAGAGACCTCAGGGATAATCACATGACATTAAATACTCTCATTAAAGAACATGAGAGACCTCAGAGACAGTCACATGACCACAGGGACAGTCACATGACATTAAATACTTTAAATAAATAAATAGTCAACACACTGGCTTTCTGCTGCAGGCTGTGAAAGAATCTGAGAGATGGTTTAGTAAAAGCTAAAGAAGGTGGGATGTAAACAGTGGCGACTGGAGGGGAAGCACCGAGAGACAGTAAGTCATTTAGACTTGGAGGTAAGCGACAGTAATAATTACAGTACACAAATTCAATGTTTGGTGGTACGTACGTCGGTGTTTAGTGTTTACTACTGTTGCCAGGCAGCATACTTTCCTTTCCAGTACCACTTGTTGACTTCTTGCTGATCCACAGAATATTTGGTTTGTACGCCTCCTGGCGTTTCACAGCATATTGCAGCGAACAACAGCTAAGCATAAACACCTCTGTGCATGCTTGTAGTGCGCACGCCATCTATGGTATCTCACGTAAGAAAGCTTTATGTGGTCTTGTCTAGAGGGTAACCCTCAAATTTTGAAAACATGCGCTGCTTTCTGTCCCACCGGAGGAATGTACGGGCCACGGCTCCAGTGTTTTGAATTTGCACTGCTGTTACCCATTTTAAACGGTAGCTGTCAGAGCTACATATTGTTAGTTTAATGATTTTTTTTATGAATTTAACCCAAACCAAAATCCTTTACTAAGCCTAATCAAGTAGTTTTTTTTGTGTAAGTAAACCTAAAAGCTAAGTAAACCTATGTTGGAAGTTTATTATGAAGTATTATTATTTTGAAAAGACATTATGCATGTAACGAGTGGAAACTGACAGCCCGTCCTGACACGTCCTAAACTGACACTAGAGGGTTACCTAAAGCGTCATAGTTTGAAGCGTAGCTGCTGTATTTGATGAGTTGGGAGTGAGAAGGTGTTGGAATAAAGCAGAATGTAAAATAACTCAGCTCTATACAGGCCTTGATAGATTTTCATTGGACGGTATAACTGGACAAAGCCACAACCTAAACAGTCTAGATAATCCTTCCAGTGTCTCCGTATGGGACAGACAGTGGGACCGTTTCTCACCATTGTGTTAAGTTTGGTGGCGGCAGGCTAAGCAAGGTAGTCCAGCCATCCCTCTCCCCACCATACAATGGAGGACGGAACCTGCCAAAATAAAAAAATAAAAAAATAAATGACGAATGATGATGAATAAATAAATGTCATTAAATGTAGCAAAACATATTATGAAAATAAATGCAGATATTACACATAAATTGGTATTTCTGTTTTAATTTGGTTCTTTATTTATTTATGTTTGTATTAATTCCCTTATTTATTTACTCTTAAGTTAAGTTTTCCCTTTTATTTATTTATTTGTATTAATTTTTAAATGCATTTATTTATTTTTTAAATATTTATATTTTTTTTCATTTATTTTATATTTATCTTTAAATGTGTGTATTTATTTATTTCTGCACAATTTTCCCTTTGCATTTCACCCTTTATTTATTTCCCCAAACTTATTTATTTCTGTATTCTTTTCTTCACACATTTCTTTACACATTTCTTTATGTATTTCTACCTCATTATACAAATGAGGGGGCTGTCACTTAACGTATGTCATTGAGTTATTTATTTATTTTTGATTTTGGCAGCTTCCGTCCTCCATAGTAGAGAGTTATCAATCTGAGTTACAATAAGCATTTTTATTTTGTATCATTCCTAACTCTTAATATTTTTTGAGGATTATGAGATAGTAAGGCAAAATTTGACTGACTAACTGTCTTTTTTTGTTTCCTATTCAAAATGTTGCCATACAGTATTTATTTATTTTTATCACTCCTAACATTGCATCTTTTTTTTTTCTTTTCCTGGCAGAAATTGGCTTCCATACACTCTGATTTAGGCTCCATGCACAGTTCCATAAATGGCACAAAAATATCAATGAATATGCAATATATCGTATGTTGCTGTGTGTACTGTGTGTTATCCCCACCATAGGGATCAGCCCAACTGAACAGTTGCTTAGCAACGAGAGAGAGAGAGAGAGAGAGAGAGAGAGAGAGAGAGAGAGAGAGAGAGAGAGAGAGAGAGAGAGAGAGAGAGAGAGAGAGGTGTGGCTTTGTCCCAGCTAAATCATCGGTGTGTTTTCAAATGTGAACCAGCTGCAGCGCTACATGTGTGTGTGAGCCTTGAGGCTTCAGGAGCTCAGTGGATTCTGGTCCTACCTCCATCATAAAGGATACCGTATGTTTATTCAGATCACACACACACACACACACTGGTTTTACAATGGTGTTAGTCCTGGAAGTGAAACATGTCATTTCTGTGATTGAATTTATTTGAATAATCAAACTAAAGTTCTTGATCCACTGGTCCACACAGGTGTTCTCACTTGGTTAGGCTGATTAGATCTCTTCTCAGGTGTGTGTGCAGACTGTGCTTGATTGACATCTTCCTCACTCTGCTCTCAGTTGTGTTGCACCTGTTGGGGGGGCGGGACATCTTACACCTTTTATCCTTCTGAGTGGTGCGTGCAGTGTGGTGCTGGTCATTGTGGATTCACACAGTTGTTCAGAGTTACTCTGCACACTTTGCTTTTGGGAATAACCCACACTACACAGCGTTGTGGTGTTGTGACAGCAGTGTAAACATGCACGTCACTAACCAGCACAATGTCTACTGGTTTGTCTTATGAGGGACTGAACACTAAACACTACAATTCATTAAATGATGTATGTCTTCCTTCACTGTCGGGGTTAAATATTGTGATTTTACTCTAAACTTGGCCTCAGTGTAAGGTCAGCATTAGAGAACACATCCTCCTGGTCTCTTTGTTATAGATCCATATCTCCACACACTCCTCTTCATCTCAGACAAAAACATGTGTATAATTGATGAATGAAAGCTACTCCGCTGTCCCTCAGAGACCACACCGTCTCTGCTGGACTGTCTGTGGACACATGAAAAACACAAACCAAAGACTCCAGTAAAATCAGGAGGAAAGCACCTGTTTTGTAATTGCAGATGGGGGAGGGGGGGTGTGTGCCTGCCTGCCTGCCTGCCTGCCTGCGTGCGTGCGTGCGTGTGTGTGTGACAGGTGTGTACCCTGCCCTGGTACCTCAGTTGGGTGAAGCCAGACATGCTCGTGCATAATAGATGACACACAGATCTGAGGCATGATGCCATGTCCCACTCTGTCTGCGATGAATCAGCCCAGGAGACCGTCTCCAGGTCAAATGCTAAACGTGCACTGTAGTATCACAAGGTGTCTGCAAGCTGAATTGATTTCTCTTAGAGACATATTTGATTACATGTGGTTTAAACTGCACCTGTGGACCAGTTGCTGTGTCACTATCTTACTTGAGGTTTAAATTAGAGCCGATGCTTTAACAAGGTTTAAGGTCAGAGGGTTTTGTATCAGGGCAGAACGCACATTTGTTTTAACGCCACTCATGTATTTAACGTATTAATGTGATTTTTAGGTTGTAGCGGCTCAGTTTTAAAGCTAAAAGATACATATTTTCATATGAAACTATAAACCTGATGAATCCATCGGTACCAACCATGTCATACTAACGTCATGAAGGAGGTTAAATACCGCTCCAAAGTTGGCGCGGAAAAACTATCATGGCCATTTTTCAAAGGGGTCCCTTGACCTCTGACCTCCAGATATGTGAGTGAAAATAGGTTCTATGGGTACTTGAGTGGGCTGCAGTTTGCCATGTTATGATTTGAGCATATGTTTTATGCTAAATGCAGTACCTGTGAGGGTTTCTGGACCATATCTGTCATTTTTTTGTGTTCTAAATTGATTTACAATATAAATATATACATACATTACATACATAAAGCAGCATATTTGTCCACTCCCATGTTGATAAGAGTATTAAATACTTGACAAATCTCCCTTTAAAGGTCACATATTATGCTCATTTCCAGGTTCATAGATGTATTTTAATGTTGCACTAGAACATGTTTACATGCTGCAATGTTCAAAAAACCCTTTATTCTTCTCATACTGCAGCCTGAGTCTGCCTGCCTCAGAGCCTAATTCAGCCTCTGTCTGAAAACCACTGATTCACAGCCTGTCTCCTCCCACTCTGCTCTGATTGGTCAGCGTTTTCTGTCAATCAAACTTCCTCAACAACAACAGCGTCACCCTCCCCCTCCCTCCCGGAGAAGCTCTGGAGAGAGAGAGGAGTGGAGGGAGAGGAGTGGAGGGAGAGGCAGCTAGAATAGAGCTTATAAACCACTTTAAAGTTTATAAACCAGAAACTTCACCCAGCGCACGTTACCGGAGGAATCTGATCAGAAATCGGCGACACATGATGAACATCTGCGGTCCAGATTCCAGGTTTTCCTGACGGTTTCTCTCAGGTAAATAATACTATTTATAGCTCTGTTAGTTAGCTCAGTGTTTACCTCATGCATCAACTCTGTAAACCGTAAACATACACTCTGTTTTACGTCTGTCTTTACAGATCCATCTGTGAGAAATGACCGACAGAATCATCCCAGAGGAGAGCAGACAGCTGAAAGCAGATGGGAGATACAGAGCTACATGCTACCGCTATGAGACGGTGTGTAAACACAGCGACCATCAGGGTGGAAAATAGAAGATGTGAAACAGTAGTCAGTTCATTATTTCTGCTAAAAGATAAATGTATGGAAGATCAGAGTAATGGTATATTATTTACAGTAGTAGCTGTCTCTGTGTTACCATGACTACAGACCACCGGAGCTTAGCTTACCATAGTTTACCAGAGCTGAAGACTTTCTCCTGTACCATGTTAACATAACTGCAGGTGAGATGATTACAAATGCTGTGAATAATTAATATTGTCATCTGTCAACTCAAATAAAGTTTGACTGTGAAACAGAAATGTGTTGTGTTGCTTACAAGTCACTATTTACTACCTGTACTCTGCTACATGCATGACATCAAATATATATAACATATAAATATCATCTGTTTAAACAGTGTAATTACATAAAGCCTTTGTGAAAGAACATGTTATATTTAGATGATGGGAGTACATGAAGCCTGTTCTGCTGGTTCTTGCAGACTTTGCTCAAGTTAGGTTGAGGAGGAGAGACAGTGACGGGCTGTGGGGCGGGGTCAGCTACTAAAGGTTCTCTCTGGTTCGACCAGGAAACCCTTACATGGCTTGCATTTCTCTAATGACGTCAGAAGAGAAGGAAAAAAAGCGATTTTTTTTTCTGCACCCATTTCCGGACAAACGGAGGAGGAGAAAAAGAGAGAGGATGGTCTTTTATGATACTATGGTGGCCTGTAGACACACTGGGGACAGATATTGATGTTCAAAAGACATGGAAAAGTGCATTTTGCATAATAGGTGACCTTTAAGGTACATTTAGAACAGTGTGATTAACTATTTGAATTGATTGACAACCCTAATAATTACATTTAAAAGGTGTCCAATTTGTCTCAGGGTTCCTGATGAACTGTTGACTCAATATTTACAGATTATTGATAAAACTGTAGATTACTATTGCAGGGGTCATTTATTTGTTATTTACTATTTGTATTAAAAGTATAGACTGATAAAATAGTCTCTTCCTCTCCTCCTCCTCCGCTCACATCTCAGGAGGGAGAGACTAAGAGGAGAGGAGGCGAGGAAAGGAATCAAGGATGTACAAACTGAGAAAGGAGAAGAGCCTCTTGGCATTAATACCCAAGTACCAGAACTACATCACCCTGAGATATCGTGGGTTTTCCTGCCAGTTGCCCTGTGATTAACAGTAAAGTTGAAGTACCTTCAAGTTCAACTCAAACTGTGTCTTAGTACTGAGTGATGAAGTACTCAGTACTAAGACACAGTACTGGGTACTGTGTCTTAGTACTGAGTGATGCAGTACTGAGTGATGCAGTAGCTTGTACATAAAAGAGCGCCAACGCTTAAAAAGCTGCCACTGAGTGTGCTGTGAATCCTGACTCTCCTCTCACCAAGACAGTATGTGTCTTCTTGTTTGTATATCTGTAGAACGGTGAGGCCAAGCTGGGCCCTCCCATCATCATGTGTACACTCTCCTACCCAGAATGCAGTGTGTATGGCGAGGGTTGTGGTGCTGACGTGGAGTGTGACATGGATAGCAGCGCTGAAAACGGCAGCAGCTCCGACTCTTTGGATCCAACACGGCGAGACGGGTCAGTCACAGAAACACTGACCTAGGGTCAGAGGTCACTTAACTTTACTTTGTTTAGATTTAAGTGTGACCTGATGTTTTAAATGAACCCCTTTCCTGTACTTCCTGCTGTGCAACCCTAGCCACCTGATTGGCTCGGCGTCTGCGTCTGTCATCTCCGGGGAGGAGCAGTTTGAGGACTACGGTGAGGGGGAGGATGTGGACTTTACTCCCAGCAGCCCTTGCCCTGAAGAAGACACCAGAACAAATGGCTTCTCAGACCTGGGATCCTCCCTTCCCTCCAGGTCGGTGGTCCAGATACACGCACACACACACACATACACACTGAATCACACACACACTCATATGTTGAAGATGTAACAGGAGTCACTTTTTGTTTTCCTAGTAAGACTTTTTCTTGGCTTGTCCGTGTTCCAAACTCCATTCAGACTCTAAGGAAAGTATATAATCACCATAGTTACCACGTCAACAGCAAGCGTCACAGTGCTGAGAGAGACGAGGCCCTGTCCTCATCCCTGTATCTCAAAAACTTTGTTTTGTACATCTTCTTGAATTGATTTATAGTTGGACCCACCCTTTAAGCAAAGTACATCTGCGCTCTGTTGTGTTTTTTTTTTCCAAATGTTAACACTCACTGAGCCGTCAGCATGCAGCAGTGATGTAGGTTACCACAGTGAGCTATCAATAAGGTTATGAATGATGTGAACGCTAGCACTAGCTGAGTCAACGTTAGCTGGGTTAAGTTTGGGATTAACTAAAAGGGTTAGTTTGGATTTTTTTGAAGTTGCATTGTATACCATATATACTTTTGTGTTCTACAAATTAAAATTCCAGCTTTTGTGAATGGAGTCTGGTGGCTTTGAGGAGAGCGATATGATCAGAAAGGGCTAACTGATGGCGAGGTAAAGCGGCTGTGGATGGGAGCAGCAGAAAAAACGATTTCAGCCACCTAAAATAAAATCAATATCAGTTTAAGTGTAATCTATTTTTAGAATATTATTTATTATTTAGAATATTTTCACCGCTTTACCTCACCGTCAGACAGACCTCTCCGTCGGGGGACTGAAGCTGTTCTAACTCTGTCTTCAAAGCCACCAGACTCCATTCATAAAACCAGTAATTCTACCTCTCAGAACACAGGAGTAGCTGGTCTACCGCTGCATCCATCGGTTAGTTAGTTTGTGTTATTGTGTGACTTTCTGATCTGAATTAACGTGGCATCCACATCAGTACATTGCTTAGCTTCCTGTCGGTACTCTGTCTGCTTCCCCAGACTGGCAGCACGCCGACCGCCATCTAAGTAACTGTATTAATACAGTGACTATAAGGATGTATATATACTGTTTTAATACAGTGACTATAAGGATGTATATATACTGTAGTAATACACTGACTATAAGGATGTATATATACTGTATTAATACACTGACTATAAGGATGTATATATACTGTAGTAATACACTGACTATAAGGATGTATATATACTGTATTAATACACTGACTATAAGGATGTATATATACTGTAGTAATACACTGACTATAAGGATGTATATATACTAGGGGTGGAACGGTTCACAATATTCACGGTTGGGTTCATATCACGGTTTTGGGGTCACAGTTTTGGGTTCGGTACATTTATGGTACAGCAAGGAGGTCAATTTCTGATTTCAACATGCTTTTCATTTCTTTGGCAAAAATAAGTTAACAAATGTTTGCCTTAACAAAAGTATGGCTTCCAAAAACAACATCAACACTTCTTCATTGATAAAATCTTAATTGAAAGAATAGGTCTTCTACAGTAATTAGTATAAACATATTTATACATGTTTTTCATATAAATATGATGTAATTATAGACTAAGACTATCAACTGGCAGGACATGAATTGAAGCATAAGCTCAACCAGAACTATGCTAAAAAAACAACAATAAAAAGCCAGTATAACATACAGTATGTCTCAATTCCCTGATTATCAGCTCTTAATTGAAAGATTAGTTTTTCCACTCAAACAGTGCAGTATTTGGAGGAATACGGTTGGATTTCTGTACCACTGTGTTAGTTAAAAATAATTAATAAATATAAAACACATTACAGGGATTGTGCTGTTGTCCCTCTCCAGTTTCCAATGTGTCACTGCTTGTGTCAGTGTTCCGGAGAGATGCTCCCTGTGTGGCTCTCATAAAGGGGGCGCGTCTTTATCTCCCACTCATTCAACAGCGGCTCATTGGTCATAATTCTTACTATAACAGTTAAGGCACTCAAATACTGACATATTGTCAATAAGAAAAAATAAATAAAAATAAATAAAATCACAAATGTCTGTAATGTAAATGTAATGTTCCATCTTAAAGGTCACCTATTATGCAAAATGCACTTTTCCATGTCTTTTAAACATCAATATCTGTCCCTAGTGTGTCTACAGGCCACCATAGTATCATAAAAGACCATCCTCTCTCTTTTTCTCCTGCTCCGTTTGTCCGGAAATGGGTGTTGAAATACGCTGCGCAGCTTTTCCTTCTCTTCTGACGTCATTTGAGAAATGACCCATGTAAGGGTTTCCTGGTCGAACCAGAGAGAACCGTCAGTAGCTGACCCCGCCCACAGCGCGTCACTGTCTCTCCTCCTCAACCGAACTTGAGCAAAGTAGCTCCTACTGTTAGTCTGCAAGAACCAGCAGAACAGGCTTCATGTACTCCCATCATCTAAATATAACATGTTCTTTCACAAAGGCTTTATGTAATTACACTGTTTAAACAGCTGATATTTATATATTATATATATTTGATGTCATGCATGTAGAAGAGTACAGGTAGTAGTGACTGTAAGCAACACAACACATTTCTGTTTCACAGTCAAACTTTATTTGAGTAGACTGATGACAATATTAATTATTCACAGCATTTGTAATCATCCCACCTGTTAGTTAGTTATGTTGACATGGTACAGGAGAAAGTCTTCAGCTCTGGTAAACTATGGTAAGCTAAGCTCCGGTGGTCTGTAGTCATGGTAACACAGAGACAGCTACTACTGTAAATAATATACCATTACTCTGATCTTCCATACGTTTATCTTTTAGCAGAAATAATGAACTGACTACTGTTTCACATCTTCTATTTTCATCTTCTATTTTCCACCCTGATGGTCGCTGTGTTTACACACCGTGTCATAGCGGTAGCATGTAGCTAACCCGTTAGCATGTAGCTACATGCTAACGGGTTAGCTCTGTATCTCCCATCTGCTCTCAGCTATCTGCTCTCAGCTGTCTGCTCTCAGCTGTCTGCTCTCCTCTGGGATGATTCTGTCGGTCATTTCTCACAGATGGATCTGTAAAGTCAAACGTAAAACAGAGTGTATGTTTACGGTTTACAGAGTTGATGCATAAGGTAAACACTGAGCTAACTAACAGAGCTATAAATAGCATTATTTACCTGAGAGAAACCGTCAGGAAAACCTGGAATCTGGACCGCAGATGTTCATCATGTGTCGCCGATTTCTTATCAGTTTCCTCCGGTAACGTGCGCTGGGTGAAGTTTCTGGTTTATAAACTTTAAAGTAGTTTATTTTCCTCTTCTGCTTCTCTCTCCCTGCTCTCAGGCCGCGAGGGGGGCGGGGAGGGTGACGCTGTGTTGTTGAGGACGTTTGATTGACAGAAAACGCTGACCAATCAGAGCAGAGTGGGAGGAGACAGGCTGTGAATCAGGGGTTTTCAGACAGAGGCTGAATTAGGCTCTGAGGCAGGCAGACTCAGGCTGCAGTATGAGAACAATAAAGGGTTTTTTGAACATTGCAGCATGTAAACATGTTCTAGTGCAACATTAAAATACATCTATGAACCTGGAAATGAGCATAATATGTGACCTTTAAGGCTGTTGGTAAATCTTCAACTGCTGCTTATGCTAGTTTCTACAGGGCCGGCACAACAGACTAACATTCACACGTGAAGGCTCACGCTCTTTGACCATCTGCTTTAATTCTGTATTGTTAATGATGGAGTGTGGTCGTATATGCAGCGATGAACACTCTTATAGCATTAGATATTATTAATTCTGTATTGTTTATGATGGAGTGTGGTCGTATATGTAGCGATAAACACTCTTATAGCATTAGATATTATTAATTCTTTATTGTTTATGATGGAGTGTGGTCGTATATGTAGCGATAAACACTCTTATAGCATTAGATATTATTAATTCTGTATTGTTTATGATGGAGTGAGGTCGTATATGCAGCGATAAACACTCTTATAACATTAGATATTACTTTGGCACGGTGTGAATCTGCAGTGGGATAAATGCTTAATACAATGACAATAAAGCTTTCTATTCTATTCTATTCTATTCTGTGGGGGGAACGGACTCTCCGTCCAGCCTGCTTTTGTTGCGCTCCGCTGATCGACACATTCGGGTGATGCCGTCGTAATTAAATATTTCAAGTGTCCACATATAAACCCGACTTCAGGTGAGCAATGTCTGCGTACAGTTTGACATAAATCGTTGTGTGTAAACAGCTTAGCTTGACTATCATGAGCTACTGGGTGCTACAGCTCTGCTACCATTCCTGGTACACTGCCAAAACTTTCCGGGTAAAACTCACGCTCCCGAGTTTCTGTTCCCTGCGTGCGAGTAGTCCACATAAACAGCTGTTTGGGTAACGGCGAACCGAAAGGATGTTGCGAACCGAACCGAACATCCTGAACCGAACGGTTCGGGTCAATTACACGAACCGTTCTATCCCTAATATATACTGTACATGTAGCAGCGTCATCATGCAGAAACATACATCAGGTCACCATGTGGGAAAACGTTTTTAGAAGGGCTTGAAGGGAAAATAGTATTTTGATGCTAAAACATACATACTTTCACCAGAATGTTCAATGTGGGGATCTGAATACATGAAGAACACCACTGGGAAGATACAGAATGATAAAAAATTAAAAAAATTAAAATAATGGACCCGCCCTTTAAATTTAAATTTAAATTTCCTCTTAGGTTATTTACAATAAAACTAAATCTAATATACACCAGAGTGCCTCAGTTAATTTATATTTATCCATCTTTATTGAAGTGGGGTGAGATGTGTACATATAAAGAGCCAATCATACACAGAGGCAGCTATTGCACAGCATTAACTGGCATTAATAGCAGGTGTTTACTGTGACCTTCAGAACATTTAAAAAGGGCCGATGGATGAATGAATGGTTGAGTTGTACCATTGCCACTGGTATATACTGTATGGTCCGAGCATCACAAAATGAAGCCCCTGTCCTGCTGTGGTAAGACAGTTGCAACCAACTGTATTTAATATCTATCTTACTTATCTCTTATTATTAGCATATATAGCATTCTATATATTGATGTATTGTTTGTCTTTGCAGTGCTGGGCAGACTCCTCAGAAGATGCGTCAACTGTACAACAGTGAGCTGCTGGACATCTACTGTTCTCAGTGCTGCAAGAAAGTGAATCTCCTCAACGACCTGGAGGCTCGACTTCGAAACCTCAAGGCCAACAGGTAGAACACACATGAGCACATGAAGATGGAGCATAAACACAGAGGCTGAGCGGGACCAATCAGTGGTGGGTGGTAGGCTGCTGCCTCAGCATCAATACTCTGATACACATAAGACATCCACCCAAATCCCACCCTCTTATTCATTCTTGACACCACATCAAAGGGTGAGCATAAGCTGTTGCTATAGCAACCGCATCCCAAATTGATGGGGGGGCTGGTTGCTAGTTTTTGTGTCTCAGTGTGTGAGATGCACACATGGCAGATCAATGAGTGTTTGTGTCATTTGTAACAGCGTGCTGCAGGGATGATGGCCGACCAGGAAGTTAGCATCCCCTTAGCATTCCCTCCACTAACAGGAAGTGATCATCTCCCTGGTTCCCTCCGCTAACAGGAAGTGATCATCTCCCTGGTTAACCTCCACTAACAGGAAATGATCATCTCCCTGGTTAACCTCCACTAACAGGAAGTGATCATCTCCCTGGTTAACCTCCACTAACAGGAAGTGATCATCTCCCTGGTTAACCTCCACTAACAGGAAGTGATCATCTCCCTGGTTCCCTCCACTAACAGGAAGTGATCATCTCCCTGGTTCCCTCCACTAACAGGAAGTGATCATCTCCCTGGTTAACCTCCACTAACAGGAAGTGATCATCTCCCTGGTTAACCTCCACTAACAGGAAGTGATCATCTCCCTGGTTAACCTCCACTAACAGGAAGTGATCATCTCCCTGGTTCCCTCCACTAACAGGAAGTGATCATCTCCCTGGTTCCCTCCACTAACTGCCAATGGGATTGTCCCATTGGGTTTTGGATTATTGCAGAAAATAATCTCAGTGGCAAACAAACGTTTATGATACTGACATGTTTTGTTCAGCAAGATAATCTCCACTAATGAACACCACTTTATGACTTTTTTTTATGATTTATGAAGTGTGAATGCAATCAGCAGAAGTAAGGAGCTAACGTTAGGCTATAATCAAACTACACCACAGGCACATGACTGCACGCCACCACCACAATGCTATAGGAGGACGAATCGGCCTTATGATGTTTAGTAGTCTCATTTAGCCACTTGTTAGCAACCGCCTTTTTTAAGATGTATAAAGACTCCAAAATTCACCAGTGGTGTATTTATTGACATATTTTGTCGTAGAATAAAACACTAAAATCTCTTCAGCTGGTGTTAACCACAGACCTTATTTCAGACATCTAACTAAAGACACACTGAGTCAGTGTGCTGACTTGACTATGACTTGCCCCAAACTGCATTTGATTATCATAAAGTGGGCATGTCTGTAAAGGGGAGACTCGTGGGTACCCATAGAACCCATTTACATTCACTGATCTGGAGGTCAGAGGTCAAGGGACCCCTTTGAAAATGGACATGACAGTTTTTCCTCGCTAAAATTGAACGTAAGGTTATTTAACCTCCTACCAGTATCTTCACTCCAGCTTCAACACTGATCCTGGAGCAACCTCCAGAAGATGGATTGTTTTAATGTGTTAAAGAAATTAGTGGCGTTAAAACAAATTTGCAATAACATGTTATTATATTATAACTTTGACAGCCCTAATAAAAACAATCTCTCTGTACAGAGAAAGTACCGACAGACAAGATGGACATCTGAAACATGAAGCATCATTAATAACCTGTTATGAATAAACACCACAGTAAGTGGTAATCAGTCCATACTTGTCTGGTTGTTTCAGAGGTTGTTTTCTGAGATTGTTCCAGGTTTAAATGTCCTTGATCAGACTGTTTATCCTGCTGTCGTAATATTTCCACACAGGTTTCAGATATGCCAGCTGTTTTCTAAACATTAATATGTTAATATGAAGGTATCCAGGGCAGCCCGAGTTAGTCACTTCTAAATCTGTGCTTGAGAGCGTGTGAAACATGTCAATGTGTGAGGGTTGGCAGCCCTGATGCAGTGTGCGTGTGTGAGTGTGTGACTCCGTCTCTCTCTTGTGTTTCAGCCCTAATAGAAAGATTACCAGCACAGCATTTGGACGGTGAGTGACCTGACCTTCCTACTAATCACCTCTTAAATGAAAATACTGCAGCGAATCTGCATTTGCATAGAAAGAGGGGGGGATCCCAATGATGGGTTCAGTATTTAGCAGGGTGATAAATAGAGTGGTATAATGGGAGAGTAGTTTCTGGCCCAGTCTGTATGTGATCATCATCATTAATAATGTCCTGTCCTGTCCTCCCTGCAGCCAGCTGTTCCAGGCCAACCACAGTGTGTTTGGGTCCAGTCAGGGCAGCAGCACAGAGGACCTGTTCACGGACAGCATCGACTCCTGCGACCTCGATATCACAGAGAAGGTACAAACACATGCTCATGCACACAAAAATCAACGCAGTTATTGTGAATCTTGGATGAAAGCCAGTTAAAGTGATTAGCCCAATTATTAGCATCTGTTTGTTTCAGGTTCACCTGCCAGGTATTAGCAACGGTAGTAGTGGGTAGGATGCCTCTGAATTCCTCGGATGCACGGAATCAACAGGCGGGAACCTCCAGGTCTGAGAAGTGAAGTCAATACTGAAGTGCCTTAAAACTGCATCCTCTCTAGCAGCCAGCAGGGGGCGACTCCTCTGCTTGTATAGAAGTCTATGAGAAAATGAGCCTACTTCTCTCTTGATTTATTCCCTCAGTAAACATTGTAAACATGAGTTTATGGTCTCAATCTCTAGTTTCAAGTCTTCTTCAATACAGCATGATGTTCATTTAGTAAAAGATGGTCCCATTTAGAGTCAGATAGACCATAAAGCAGGGGATGCTTTAGGGCGGGGCTACCTTGTGATCGACAGCTCGCTACCACGGCGTTGTCCGGTCTGGGAGTTTTTCTGTGTTTTCGTCTTACAACTTTTAACCCTTTCACAGTTTTTTTTCACTTCATCACAGTTAATTAAAACATTTTTGGTCACCTAAAAATGTCTTATTCAGCATCAGTTGTTCTTAGCTCCGCCCTCTTGTTGGAGCCAAATGCTTGCTTTAAATTGTTCATAATATTAATATTTTGGTTTTGTTTGATAACGTAAATATATGAATTTGTGGCTATGGAAGGTGTGTTTTTCAGTTATTATTTGAGTGATTATTATCTAATTAATGGCGGCTGGTTGGAGTGAGAGGACAGTGTGTGTTAACACCTCCGCCCCCTTGATAAGCAGGTGACTGCAGCGCCTTTGTTTATCAGTTCATCAGGATATGGGAGCGAGGGTGTTGTCAGGTATGCAGCCGTACAGTTTTAGGCCGCTGCCAAGCGCCATATATGAAGTAAGAAGTGTCTGATCGCACAACTCTCCTTCTCTGCTGTTCCGGTAAGGCTGATTAGTTTTTTGTGTGGAGAATCTTGGGAAATAAACAGATGGAAACAAGTAAAAGTTGTGACTCTTTGGATAATTGGGCGCATCAAACTCTAGCGCATATCCTGTAGAATCATTCAATTCAATTCAATTCAATTTATTTTTGTATAGCGCCAAATCACAACAGAAGTTATCTCAAGACGCTTTATATATAGAGCAGGTCTTAGACCGTACACCAATCATCACCAGGAAACAAGGAAACTACTGCTCTTTTACCTCTCGTGTCACTTCTGGTTGCAAAAAAACAAGATGGCGACGGCCAAAGAACTCGAGGTTTCAAAACCGTGGTTCACAAACCAATGGGTGACGTCACGGTGACTACGTGCACTTCTTATATACAGTCTGTGGGACTCAACAATCAATATTGAGTTGATTCCACCATAGAGGTCCATTTCAGTACAGTATGTTAGTTCAAACTGTGCAGACCACTGGAGGAAACTGAAGTCGGTGTTGTGTTGCTGGAGCCATATTTAGTTTCCCAGTGCTTTCTAACATGCTGGATGATCCCATGAAGAGATGCTCCTGGTAAATGATATTGGGTAGGTACACTTCAGTATTCTATTATTAGAATATATAGAATTATACATGTTTCATGACTGTTTTTATTAATAGTAACAAATGTTTTAACTGTAAACAAGTCAAAATATGAAAGCATATTAAATCAGTGAATTACAGATGTCTTGTAGGGTGTGTGTTCTGGCTCTGCAGAGGACAACTGATGACTTTGTCTCCTCAGCCTTTGAGAGGAAAAGCTGACATGCTGCAGTACACACACACACACACACACGTGTACTGTCATGTTTAAGCCTGCAGAATAATAGCAGGAGACTCGTGACCTTGTGTGACATTGAGTTGCAGCTCAATGATTTCCTGAAAGTTTGTGTACAGGTGTACCTAATAAAAAGGCTCTGATATGTTGATGATACAACGTGTTCATCTCCAGCTGTGTGGTAGGATGAGCTAAAGTAGGGCTCTACCCAAACTCAAAGCTTCTATTGACGGTCTGGTTAACGGTCTGGTTAACGGTCTGGTTAACGGTCTGGTTAACGGTCTGTTTGTCTTCCTCAGGTCAGTTATCTGGAGAAGAAGGTGACGGAGTTGGAAAGCGACAGTCTGGCCAACGGTGACCTCAAGTCCAAACTCAAACAGGAGAACACACAACTTGTACACAGGTAGGAAGACCCAATCAGACCAATCCCAACGTCCACACTCACAGACACTGAGGCTGTGAGGGTTCAGGGCTGAAGGCTTTAGGGGGACACTGGGACTGAGGGTTCAGGGCTGAAGGCTTTAGGGGGACACTGGGTCTGAGGGTTCAGAGCTGAAGGCTTTAGGGGGACACTGGGACTGAGGGTTCAGGTCTGAAGGCTTTAGGGGTACACTGGGATTGGGTTACTGAATCCTTTATCTATTGAAGGGCCAGTGTGTAACTATTAGGGGGGTGTACTTGTAGAAATGTAATATAATATTAATAAGTATGTTTTCATTGAAACTAAGAATGGTTGTTTTTCCGTTAGCTTAGAATGAGCCGTTTATATCTCCATAGGGAGTAGGTCCTCTTCATGGAGCCGGCCGCCGTGTCTCTACTGGCTCTCGAGAGGGACTTCTTCCAACACGCTAGGCACACGGGAGAAGTTTCAGTTGGTTGCAATCTGCAAAAAACTAGTCTTATTTTATCTTCCAAAAGTAACACATGATATTCATGTTTTCCCATGTGCAATATGTATGAAAAGCACACTATACCTAAACCGTGCAGAAACTAGGACCGTATGATGATCTGATCCACAGATGATAGTTTCACAGTATTACGTCTGATGGTTTACTCTGTGTGTCTACATAACCTCATCAGTTCCATCTGACCTGATCTGATGACAGCTTTATCACCACTATGTTAAACCACATGGAATGTTGTGGTTTCTCTCACCCACTGTCAGGGTGCATGAGCTGGAGGAGCAGGTGAAGGATGCAGAGACCAGGGCAGACCAGAGTCTGGAGGAGGAGACCAAGAGACACCGGGAGGTGTACAGCAAGATGGACAGGGACCGGAACCTCGAGATAGACCTGCTCTGTAACAGGTAACCACAAGTCACTTATTCCATAGAACCATCAGAACCATCAGATGATTTCCAATCCTCGTTACTTTGACAGGGCCCAGCGACAAATTCCTTCCTTAGTCAATCTGTGGTGGATAGATGTGGCAATTTACACCACAGACTGCATATAAAGATGGACGACATGACAGCCCCCCAAAAGTGAAGCCAAAACATCTGGATGGCCCCCTGGTGGCAGGCTGCAGTATAGCTCATAAGCCCCGCCCCCTCCATGTTAGTGGATGGGACACGGGACAAACTAAAGAGTCAGAGGACACGTTATCTTTCCCAAAGATGGTTTCTGTCATTTTAGGTCGTTCTGATCACGCTGATGTTTGTTCAAGTTTTGCTTTTTCTGATCAGTTTGGTTTTAATGAGTTAGTTGATGCTATAAAAAGGAAGCGAGACGTCATGATTGACAGCTGTGATTGACAGCTGCTCTGAGTGAAGTAGTCAGAATGTTACTAGAGAGGAGATGTCACTTTAACTTTAATAACCGTCACCAGTCTGTGTGATAGATAATAATAATAATAATAATAATATATATATATAGATAATAGAACATGTGTCAGTCTGATCATAAATACATTTATAGAGATATTATGGTTAGTTGTTGTGTCTTTCTACCCAAACAGCTACCGTGGTGCTAACGTAGCAGCTAGGTGGCTCATGCTAACAAGCAGCGGCTGTGCTCGGCTCATGATTGGCTCGGGCGGGTGTGTGGGCGGGACCTCGAGACCGCAGCTCCGCGCCCCGACTCTCAGACTCTGGCTCCAAATGACGTCACAATCTCAAGATGGCAGCTCCGTATCTGGATATTTAGGCTTCACTTCTGTACAGAGGGAGGAAGTGGAGACGCGTTGTCCATCTTTATATACAGTCTATGACTGTATACGAAACCGCCTACTACATACTACAGACGAACGCAGTACGCAGTATACAGTACATACTGCACACTGCGTTCCTCAGTAGTATGCAGTATGAAACCGTTAAAGTGATGTATTTAGCAGTATGCTAGACGAGGCTTTAGCCTTTAAACCAGCTCTTAAAGCACTGGACAAAAAAACTAACTCATACCACTATTACAATATAATCTAACAATACAACTTTGAATTAGTTGTTTCTGTTCTGCTTGTTTACTTTATAAGATACTGCAGGTTTAAACTATTTATTCTAACAGCTCATAATGAAGTGAGACAAACAGGATCATCAACGAGGGGAGACGGGAAATATCAAATATTCACCCACAACAGTTACGTTACTCAAACTGCTTTTTCAGTTCCAGCAACTAAACAGAAGACTGATCTCCTCCAGATATTAGAGGAAATGTTAAAAAGGGTCATGTTGTCTCAGCAGGAATCTCTCTGCCCCGTCAGAGGCTGCTCTTTCTCTCTCCTCTTCCCTCGCCACTCTGCTGCTCTGTGGCCGGCTGGCGAGCGAGCTACGCCGGCGGGCGATTGTGGAGCTTTTCAACTCCAAAAAGGCAGATAATCACAGGTTCCTGTTAAAGGGACTGTTTGTAAGAATCAGAAATTGGTTGTAACAGCAACACCTGTGGCCGTTAAGTCAACGAAAGTCAACGTCCTGTTGCTCGCGCTCGCCCGCGTGCACGGGCTACTTGAATGTGAGCGAGCATCCGTCGAAACAGTGAAGAGACACACGTCAGCTAAAAGCACAATATCACTCTATATTTCAGCTGCTTGGCAGTAATGTTAGCTGACCAGACGAAGGTCTCTCTATGAATCAATGCTGATCCTAGTGTTGGCTTTTCCTGCTTCAGCCTCCCGACCGCGGCCGGAGGGAACAGGGGAGACACCGGAGTTTTGGTCGGAGACGATAACGTTTCTCTCTGCGGAGCCCCGTCACTTCACAAGACACGGGAAACCTCTGTTGGTCTGGAGGAGCTGCAGCAGTTATTTCTACACAAACGTCCACTGTACATTCACTAGATATTCTCAGAGCTAAACTAACTCTTCTGCAGTGTGGAGTGTGCGCGCATGCACGTGAGGTGGAGCGAGCTGTGAGTGAAGGCAGGCAGAGGAGCAGAGTCCAGCAGAGACTCTGGCCCTGGAGACCAAAGCTACGGTCTCCCCCGCGTCCTCCGACCGCGGCCAACACTGTTTAACAGACGGGCTTCACTAGATACAACCAAGAGGTTTTGGTGCTTCACTGTAGTTTGTGTTGGAGTCTGAGTCTGAACAGCGTAGCTACATGCGAGCGCGCATGGGACACCGACCCGGATTGATTTATACCTGTAAGAAGTTACAAACAGTCCCTTTAATTTATAATGGACATCTGTGTTGTGATATTTAAACAAACTATCCGTCAACAAGGAAATAAAAGCCTCTCGTCTACAGACCGATCTCTAGAGAGCTCCAGTCAGCTCATAGCGGTCTGTGAGTGTGACTACCCGGCTGGCTGGCAGCGACCCCGGCAGGCGCTAGCTGTCACGGCATTTTGTGGAGCTTCTAAACTCCGACAACGGTGGAACAAATGTTCGATTCGCCATCTAACTTCGTAAAACTGCCGATATTAAAAATCGACACAGTCGATTTCTTGCCTCAAAAACTTTCAGAATTTAATTGAGTGATGAAATAGCTACGAAAAATGTAAAAAAACGAGCCGTTTCTGGCTGTTGTTGTAACCGTAGCCTGTAGTGGTCCAGCGCTTTGCATTGCGGGATACAGTAGACAAGGTAGACTGGTTCCATGCATATTGGAAATTTTTTCCAAATCAGTACGACATTCTGGTATTTTTGGCATACTGTAGATTTTGCTTTTATTCGCATACTGAATACTACATACTACATTTTGGCCAAATCAGTACGTACTTCTAGTATAGTATGCGGTTTATGTTACAGCCTATGATTTACATAACCAGTGTTTTGCTCAAACGTTATAGCTAAATGGTTTGCTGAGTTGATGGTGTGAAAAAGAGAGTAGTTCGTCTAGTAAAGTTGTTGCTATGTTACTGTTAATGCATCTTTTATTATATATTTGGATGGGAGCATTAAAGGGGAACTACGCCCATTTTCATAATTCATACATGTTATTCCTATGGTCTGAAACAGTCCAATAATATTAGTAAAGATGAACAACTCTCTCCCAAATCCAAAAACTAGAGCGCTAAAATCATCAAGTATAAAGTGCGGGGCTGCTCCATAGACAATGAACAGGAAGAGATGTTCTAGATGACTCTGAGAGCAGCCAGGAGAACGTTCTGAGTATCTGGGGACATGTTCTGTTTCACTACTGACGACACTACAATAGAATAAAGCTCCTCTGGGTATAAAACAGAAAACAACCATTCTTAGTGTCTCCCATTCATTGTCTATGGAGCAGCTCCCTATGACATCATCAGTTAGAGACGTACTGCTCTGGTTTCTGGGTCTGAGAGAGAGCAGCTCATGTTCACTCAAATTGATTGAACTTTGCAAACCTGCATACACAGGGTACAGCTGTTAGAAGAAGAGAATGGAGAGATGAAGTTAAACGTATGCAGACTCAAGTCACAGACTGAGAAACTGGACCAGGTGAGTGGGATTTACTAAAAGCATGATTCCGTTTATTACAACTTGAGTCTTTTTTTTTGTAGTTTTGGCCATTATTATTATTATTGTTATTATTATTATTATTATAATGACTACACTGAGTGGTAATAACATTGAAGAGAATGTGCCACCATTGCTAAAAATCAGCAGTTAGACCAGGTGTCAGCAACCTGCGGCTCCGGAGCCACATGCGTCTCTTAAGCCCCTCTCCTGTGGATTTTTAAAATTGGAAATGAATAACTGTTCTTTGTTTACATTTTCATTTTCATTTATCATTGTTGTAGGTCTGTGGCACAACAGTATGACGGAGTATAAGGGCCCCATTGACAGGAAAAAAAAATACATCTGAGATTTCGAGAATAAAGTCACAAGTTTATGAGAATTTTTTTTTTCATTTTATTTCATATTTTTTTTTCCTTGTAAAGTTAAGACTTTATTCTCGTAAAGTTAAGACTTTATTCTCGTAATATTACGACTTTATTCTCGTAATATTACGACTTTATTCTGTAAATCTCAGATGTTTTATCCCTCAATGTGGCCCTAATACTCCTTAGTACAGTGGTTCTCAAACTGTAGTACGCAGAGGAATCTCTGAAATATTTTTTAAAAATTAATACGAAATAGGGCTGACCCATAACTCGTATTTCGATCGTCATCGTGATATGAACATGCGCAATGAACACATCGCAAAAGGCTGTCTGGAACGCGATGAATCCGAAAAATCATTATATTTAGGGATGGTTAACGCTGCATCTTCTCCTCTGCTGCGCTGTCGGAGCTCTCCGCTCACATCAACACACAGTCAGTCAGCCTGTGAACAGCTGATCAGAGAGGCCGTGGTGGTGACAGCTACAAATACTCGTTACTGTAAGTTCAATAAAACTTTGCAAGTGTAAAGCCAAGACACGTTATCATTACACCTGTTCAACAAGCATAAACATGATGAAACGGTTGAACATGGAGGAAAGCAATGTTTCAATCTGCTCTGTCTGTAATCTCTCATCCTCCGCCGCTTTAGACTGGCACGGTGAACTCGGCGGCTAACAGCTAACTGTAAACACGTGTAAGTTATATAAACTGGGAAAAAAAGTTCAGAAACTTGTGTTTGGTTGATTATTTCTCTGTTGTTACAATGCTAATGGTCATTGTATTTTACATGGTTAGAAAGCCTGTTTATTTACCCTCACAATGATGTCCAACCTGTAAGGATCATGCATTTGTGGGATGAGCAGCACAGCTGATTATGTGGGTAGCGCCCAAGAAAAATGTTAAAAAATGCTCTGCCAATGGTAAACAGTGTATTCTCCTGTTGGTATTGACTCTTGTTTTGAGTTGTTTGGTGGATTGGATGATTGAACTTTCTATCAGTAACAAGTGCCTGATGTGCATGGGGCCTGCTGGGTACTGCGCCCTACTAAAGTGATCATTTGGTGTCTGTTCCAAGCATCTGCATGCCACATTTATCTAATCTGGATAAGGCCCGTGCGATAGGGTGGGTTGAAGCTGGTGTTCCGCAAAACCAAGTTGCAGCATTATTTGGAGTCAACCCTGGTACCATCTTCAAACTGAAGGCCAAGCTCCGTGAAACCGGTGATGTTAAAGACAGACCGCGAAGTGGAGGTCCCAGGAAGACAACACCCCAGGAAGACCGGTTCATCACCCTTACAGCACTGAGGAACCATAGGCTGTCTTCTAGAGATTTGCAGGCAAGGTTTGCAGTACGTTATGGCATACAGATCTCTGATCAGACGGTCAGGAACAGAATGCACACAGCCAATCTCAGAGCTCATAAGGCTACCAAGAAGCCTGCAATGACTGCCCTTCACCGTCAGGCCCGTTGGCGCTGGTGTTGACAACACAGACAATGGAACCTGAACATGTGGGGGAATGTCATGTTCAGTGATGAGTCCAGGTTCTGTCTGCCAAAGTTGGATGGCAGGGTGAAAGTATGGAGACGACGTGGAGAACGCTATGCTGATTGTTGAACCGATCGAGTAACAGCTTTTGGTGGGGGCAGTGTCATGGTGTGGGCCGGCATCTCCCTCACTGGCAAAACAAGGCCCCTTTGACAAAA
This sequence comes from Sebastes fasciatus, assembly GCF_043250625.1. Taxonomy (NCBI): domain Eukaryota; kingdom Metazoa; phylum Chordata; class Actinopteri; order Perciformes; family Sebastidae; genus Sebastes; species Sebastes fasciatus. The sequence goes on along the minus strand of NC_133807.1, from coordinate 1,335,304 downwards.
GCCAACAATAAGTAATATTCTTATTAGGAATAAATTTGCCTCCTGTGTGAACTGTGCATTGCTGAATAGGGTAGGCCTACGCTACTGCATTTAACATCGGTCATAATGGTGGTACTTGGAGAGACAAATATTTTCTGAGGTGGTACTTGGTGAAAAAAGTTTGAGAACCTCTGCCGTAGTACATTTGCTCTTTGACCCTCACTGCATTAGACTTATATACTATATACTTCGACTATAAACTGTGTTACCTTCATCACAATGATCAAATGTTTTGTGGCTTCAGACAGATTTAAAAAAAAAAAAAAATTGCCTAAAATGGCTCTTTTGATAGAAAAGGTTGCCGACCCCTGGGTTAGACAATCAGACGGGTCTGAAACAAAATCACGAGGTTAGTCTAAGTTATTCAGAAGAGAAAACAGTGGAAGGAATCTTTTAGGTTGTAGCGGCTCAGTTTTAAAGCTAAAGTAAAGATACTGATATCATATGAAACTATAAAACCTGATGAATCCATTGGTACCAACCATGTCTTATCAAATCCTTGACAAATCTCCCTATGGACAATCATCCGATTAAATATTTGAATCAATTGAAAGCCTAATAACTAATAGAAATATTGGCCAAAGCTACAAAAGTAAGGCTCAACTTGTAATACAGCAGAATTATGATTATATTAATTAAAAATCCTTAAGTGAGAGCAGAGGACATGGTGAGTTTGCTTCTTCTTCTTCTCTCTTTGGTCTGCAGGAGAAGCAGAGGATGACAGACAAGCTGGAGGACACCGGTCTGAGGCTGAAAGACGAGATGGACCTCTACAGGAAGATAATGGACAAGCTCTGGCAAAACCGCCATGAGTTTCAGAAGGAGAAAGAGGCCATGCAGGAGGTGAGGCCCTCTAGGTAACAGAAAGGTCACATGGAAGATGTTAAAGCTGGAGTGCAGGACGGTTCAAGCCCTTTCAGAACCAGTTAACACAATGCTGATTAACCCTCTCTGCGCCAGGGAAAGCTCTGTGTATTTCACAGTAGTCGCGTCTGTGAAGATTTTCCCACACTGGGGCACGTATGCCTGCAGGTGAGCTCGCCGCATCTGCCCGCCCCCAGGAGCGCTCTCTTCAAGTCTTCCCATGCAGTGTTTAATTCATTCCACTGAACGCAGAGTTTCTTTTTTTATCTGGAACATCCACTCTAGGAGCTGTTCTTGGACGCCTCTTATTTTGCGTTCAAAGCAAATTTTCTCCTTGCACGAGTTGTTGGACCGCCGGGATCATTTGAGTTCATTCTAGACGCTCCGGAGAGGAGGAGGAGCTTGTCTCCATAGATACCAACAACATTTCCTCCATCAACCATGGAAGAAATAACCACTGTTGCTGCTTTGTACATGTTGGTGAAGTCCCAGATGTCAGAAAACCAAACGCCATCATGTCTGGGTTCATAACATCAGCCAGCGGCGAGCTGCATTCAAATACAGTGACATCACACTGACTATATCTATCAGCCACACGTCACTACTGCGGTATGAACCCAAAATAAACAGATTGTGCTGTGATTTAATATCAATAAACAGATCAAAATGATGCTGAAATAACTATATAATGATGCTGATTAGTAAAAAGTCTGAATTCATGCTTTGTCAGGTCTGTTACCATGACGACAAGCAGAAAACTTTTAAAATGCTTGTTTTCTGAATGGAGTCTGGATGGATCAGTGCCAGGCTATGCAGCTGCTCCATCACCACTCAACATGACGTCATCTAGAGACGTTGTTGTTTCTACCACAGACAGTCTGTGGTTTCTGGTCTCTGTACACATATGATGTACTATTGGAGCTCTTGGGGCCGGCAAACGGCCACAACACAGCAAGACAATCTCAACGCTGAGAGGCTTTCACCACACAACGTCATGCAAATTTCTCGCTGTAGTATAAAAATTTAAATTCAAATAGGTGAATGATGAGAATTTTGCGTGTTCATGTTGCGTCAATCGCGCCATTAGCGTCGCCCGGCGCAAATTCCCGTTTATTCACCTCTTTGTATTGACTTCATGCCGTGCAAAAAGTTTGCTTGGCGCTTGGTGTGAATGCACCATTAGGGTTAACTGCCACAGGTCCACTATACTCCCAGCTGCTGATATGGTGTTCATTCTCACTGCCGGAGGAGGGAGACTACAGGTCCACCCTGCAGGTTGAAAGAGTTCCATCTGATGGTGTCTTTTCTCTGCAGCTCATCGATGATCTGCGCCGGGAGCTGGAGTATCTGCAGCTGTTTAAGCTGGAGATGGAGCATCCAGGACAGGGCAAGGGTCTGTCTGAGTTCAACGCCAGGACCAGAGAGCTCGAAATGGAACATGAAGTCAAGAGACTGAAACAGGTTTACACACACGCACACGCACACACACACACACACACACACACACACACACCCTGGTTCTTCTATCCTTATGGGACTCTCAATTCATTCCCAGGTGATTTAGTTCACCCACAGAGTGCATGACAAACAGGGACCATATAGACTGGAGATTGAACCTGTTAGAGCCTAATCAGTATATCTCAGGATATCATTGGCCAGTATCGGCTCATCATAGATACATGAGTATTATGTTATCTATGTGTACTTTCACTACAGAAATACCAGAGATATGTCTGAGGTCATTTAACAACTGTTTTGCCATCATATAGAGGAGCTGTTGCTCTGTCATCCACTTAGCTGTGGTTTAAGATTTCCATACAGGTGTACCCCCGTGTTGTCTGGGTCATATCATCACAGTTTAACCCCTTGTCATACCACCGTCTTTTTAGAGGGGTAGGGGTGGAGGACAGGGGGTCTTTATGGGGAGATAGCAGATCAACAGTAGATGTCACATAGAAGTGGTGTACATCATCTGAAAGCTGGAAACCTGAAGATTAATTTGAGATGCAGCTCAGCACTGTGTGTCAAGTTGTTCTAGTTATTAATCAGAAATAAACATTAATTAATAAATTAATTAAAATAAACTGAAAGTGTATAAGGGTTTAGAACATTATGATAGAAGTATATGATGACCATCCCCATGCTCTATTATGTCTCATAAGTTGTTGCAGCAATTTTTGGGTTGATACCATTTGTTACACAGATTTGGTGCTAAATTTAACCATTTTTTACCACTGGAGAATTGATCAAAATGATCAATAATCCCTCCAAAATACCACATTAAGACACCAAGACCTTGAGGAACACCATAGAAAAAAAACCTTATTGTCAATGTAGCTAGGAAAGTCATCCATCCTCTGAATGCTCTACGTCTCTAGTCTGATCCATCCCTACTCTGAATGCTCTAGGTCTCTAGTTTGATCCATCCATCCTCTAAATGCTCTAGGTCTCTAGTTTGATCCATCCATCCTCTGAATGCTCTAGGTCTCTAGTCTGATCCATCCATCCTCTGAATGCTCTAGGTCTCTAGTTTGATCCATCCATCCTCTGAATGCTCTAGGTCTCTAGTCTGATCCATCCATCCTCTGAATGCTCTAGGTCTCTAGTCTGATCCATCCATCCTCTGAATGCTATAGGTCTCTAGTTTGTGGTTGTAAAGTTTCATGAGGCTGTGATTATCCTAGAGGTCATCACAGGTCATTTTATACAGGGAGGTCAATGAAATGTCTCCTATGGGGAATAACATCATCACACATGAATACAGTTGGGCTCATTGGATCCACCAGAGCCTCAGCTTTACAGTGAGACCCAATTTATGGAATTCAACACTGTTTAGGGATCCCAGTATTCAGAAATATTCAGATACACCATTTTAGAATAGGAGACAACAACACATTTAAACGGCATGTGATTATCATAAAGTGGGCATGTCTGTAAAGGGGAGACTCGTTGGTACCCATAGAACCCATTTACATTCACATATCTGGAGGTCAGAGGTCAAGGGACCCCTTTGAAAATGGACATGACAGTTTTTCCTCAACAAGATTTAGCCCAACTTCATAGTGTTATTTAGCGTTTGGTTGGTACCAACAGCTTGAGAACTACCTTTACAAATGTGCACCATATGTTTCTCTCCAGCCAATCAGAGCAGACTGGGCTTTTTCAGGAGGAAGTCTTAAAGAGACAGGAGCTAAAACAGAGCGTTTCAGACAGAGGGTGAATACAGGGTTATTCAGACAGACAGGAGGAGAATAATAATGTGTTTTTGAACATTAAAGCATGTAAACATGTTCGAGTAGAAACCCAAAACACAAGTATGAACCTGGAAATGAGCAGCATGTCCTCTTTAAAAGCTTTTGTTTAGGAGTACTGTTGAGTTTCCCCTCTGACAGGAAGTGCTCTCTTCCTGCTTCCTCAGGAGAACCATAAGCTGCGGGATCAGAACGACGACCTGAACGCTCAGATTCTCAGTCTGAGTTTGTACGAGGCTAAGAACCTGTTCGCCTGTCACACCAAGGCCCAGTGCCTGGCAGCGGAGATCGACAACGCATCCCGGGATGAGGTCAGCGTGCTGCTGGTGGACAGCTGTGATGCTGCTGTGTGTTCTGACCGCTCTTCTAATGCATCTCATCTCTGTCTCTCTCTCAGCTGGTCGATGCTCTGAAGGAGCAGGAGGAGATCAACCTGCGTTTACGGCAGTACATGGACAAAATCATTCTGGCCATCCTCGACCATAACCCCTCCATCCTGGAGATCAAGAGTTAGACACCTCACACACGCACGCACGCACACACACGCACACACACACACACACACACACACACACACACACACACACACCGTTGTATTTCTGTAGTTGTGGGGACCTTCCATTACCTGGCTATTAGCTCGTACCTTGAAGTTCTAATCCTTCTGGTTTTAGTCCTGGTTTATTGGTTCCTGGTGGGTAACCGCAGCAACCAGCAGCGGCTGTATTCGTTCACAGTGCAGACAAACATACTCATGTTGTTCTGGACAAGAAGTCAGTCACTAACCGTTTCATGAGCAGCTGCCATCACAGTTCATGCTGCATACGCCTTGTAAGATTTCTATGTCTTGTTTTGTAGACCAATTTCTCAATTTCTGATGGATGATCAGGTTTAGTGGTAAGCTGCGTTTTCTGACTTCTTCACAGTAAATGTGAACCAGCAGCAGGAGGAAACGTCGATTAGCATCACTATCAGCAGTAACACTGGATTACATGCTGCATTGCTTCCTGTCCATCCCTTCTGCGTGTGAAGGCAATCTGAGTCCAGCGAGGGAACGGCGGACTCCGCCACTAACAGTAAGAACTGCTAGATAGAGAGATAATTACCGAATGTGAGTACATTAAATGGCTATTGCTGAAAAAATGCTGGCCGTGAATAATATCAAAAACGTTTTTTCCTTCCTGATACCGACAGCTGAACTTGCAGTATCAGCCAATACGAGTCCCGATCCGATACCAGCGGGATAAAAAAAAAGAAGTTATTATCCATCCATCCATCCATCCATCATCTGTAACTTCTTATCCTGTTCAGGGTGGCGGGGGGGATGGAGCCGATCCCAGCTGACATTAGGTGAAGGCGGGGTACACCCTGGACAGGCCATAGTTATCAATATTATTATTATTATTATTTAAAAGCTGTGACCAACTACCTACAGTCAGTTCTTCTTCTCTGCTCTAAAACAGTAGTAGCCAGTGGCAGCCATGACTCCAGGCCGACAGCACAGTGAAGACTACCGTTCTGGAGCAGAGAAGAAGAATTGATTTCTGTTTAAACATGTTGATTTTTTTCTGGATTAATAAATGATGCTGTCGGATCGGTGCATAGACTGGCAAACTCGCTGATACCCGATCCAGAATTTTGGGCAGTATCGGATGCTTTCCGGTACTGGTATCGGTGTCACTATCGGAACGACTCGGTCAAAAACAGAAAATCTGAAGGATTCTAACTTTAAACTGGAGCCTAACTTCTGAATGTCCTAAATGTTCTCACTCTTACTGACAGATGTAGTTCCACGGGTTCACACACACTCTGTATATCTGCACCACCACAGCAGAGCAGACCGTCTTCATATCCACTAGAACCAAACGCTTATTTATCTGTCAATCACTGTAGAGCTGCTGTGCCATGTGTAATCTGTCCGCCAGCGTTTTATAATTAGATATTTGAAACTACTGAAATGTGGCAAATGGGAAATATTTGGGAAAACACAAAAAAAAACATATGTTGGTGTTGACTTTATTCCTGATTGTTATGTGTGATAACTGGGCTGAGGGTGTGGGACATAAAACAGGTAGTGATTTAAAGGACCATATCAGTGTTTTACATATTTTCTACAAACCATTTGCCAAATCAGTCCATAATGTTCAGACTTTAGATGTGTTTTCTTCCAGGCAGCCTTCATGTCAGAATGTATGAAGAGACGTGAAATTAGAGTTCAGTTTTATAATCATCATCAACCATGATATTGAGTGGCAACGCCGAGCAGAACCAATCTGCCATTATAAATGCTAGTTGACTTTCATAATGTATGGGAGTGAATGGAAACCAGTGGAAGCATCAGAGGAGGAACGGAATAGTTCAACATTTGGGGAATTACGCTGAATTGCATTCTTGATTCACATATTACATTTACATCAGTCTGTGTGTTCAGTACAAAGCTGGAGTCAGGACGTGGTTAGCTTAGCTTAGTTTAGCTTAGCTTAGCTTAGCTTAGCATAAAGACTGAAAGCAGGGGAAACAGCTAGCCTTGCTCTGTCAGTAGTTCAGAACTCCACCTCTAAGGACTAATAGTTAACAGGTTGTATGTAGTTTGTTTCATCAAGTTGTAGTTTTAGAGGGAATTATGTTTTGGATGAATAGATGTTGAACTATTTCTTTAAAAAAAATCTGAAATAAAAGATGTTTAAAATGGTCAAAATGTAGTGCAAAGTATTTCTGTATAAACGGCTACAACGTGCAGAAACATTGACCTGGGCCTTTAAAGTGACACAGCTTGGAACCCTTTAATTTGAATGTCTCCATGATTCATACATTGTGTTGTACACTACATCAAATCAATGTTTGATAGTTTTCAGTAACATTGATCCTTTGAGGGACAATTCAGTGCTGTTTTTATGAAGACTTCTCATGATAAAGGTATTAAAAGGTGCTAAGAGCCAATATAATGTGCCAAATTTTAACATTTCACTGTTTTCATGGACAGAAATAGTTGAAGGGGCATCATACCCGTCATACAGAAAACATCTGTCATACAGAAACGCCAACAACTCGAGTCGAAGAGCTGCAAACATTGATGACTGCACAAGTTGAGCAGCGCTGGTTCATTGTGATTTGGTCATTCACAAATCCTCTAAAGGCCCAGACACACCAAGCCGACATCAGAGAACTAACAGCCGGAGCAAACATTCTCATTTTACAGCTAAACAGTCCACTACAAGATGTTTCTGACAACATGTGAGGAGAGAAATAGGCATTACAGTAACAGAATATTGATTCATATCTGATCAGCGCTGCCTAGTTTGACAGTATGATTGGAGTTGATGAGCAGTGATTGACAGCTGCTGTAGAGACTGCTCGGCTCTGATTGGTTGTCGTTCTTCATTTGGAGCACTAGACGGAGGCAGAGGAACCTTCTCAGATGATCTGTCAGGATATAGGGACAGTTTGAGCAAATATGACGAGAGTTAATTGACAGTTGTTCATGTACTGTTCCTTAGCCTATTAGCCCCACCGTAATTACTGATGTATTAATAATGATTAGTTCACAATAGTTTTTAGAAATACTGTATCAATGCTGTATCATTTGCAGTGTTCTATAGACTTAACTATAAGCAGCCGTACTGAGCTGCTGTAGTGAGCACTATATATCAGTCACTATATTAACTTTTTCTCCATTGCACAAAATGTTCACCAAGTGATTTTTTAAAAGTTTATTTGCTTGTTTCTTTCACAGGTTTTGTGCATTTGCATACGAGGTATGAAAATCGATTATCACTCAGCTATAAATGTGTCCATTGTTGCCATGGTGACTGAGCTTTTTTTATATTGACATTTTTACTTTAAGACACAGTATTTGTGATTTCATACATTGTAAATGTTGTACAGAATCTAGTTACTATTTATGTGCATATCATTTCGCTTATTTAAAAGTCTCTTAGAGAGTTTTGACACAAAATAACAAAATATGTGTTGTAGATTATAATATGAAGTCAGTAATATATAACACACTTCAAAGTGTCATAGCCAAAGTATTTAACTGGAATAATATTAAACATGATGAAAACATATTGTCTGTCACATCTCACATGTGTTCACTTTGATTTCTTTTACTTGTGTATCACACATGGAGGAGTTCTGGGTGACCATGTTCTACAAACTAGATGTGTAAATAAAATCCACTGGCTTTGGCATGACAACGTGGTTTGTTGTTCCTTCGCTGTCCAACGTGACCGTAGATGATGGCTGCCTGCTGCTGCTTTTCCACTTTATTAGCAACGCTGTCTCCACCAACATGACGTTCCCATACAACTAAGCTCCGTCCTTAATTATGTTTCTATGGAAACATATTTTCTCCTGGATTACGGTCGCAGTTTTAAGTAAGGGATGATGTACAGCGAGCTGGTCATTGTTGTGAAAGAATCCCCAACAGGGCGATGCTGCACTTTGCGTCGGGGTCTCTCATTGCCCATAAGGGGATTCTTTCACAACAATGACCCACTAGCTGTACAGTATCCTGCTTATTACACAGCTACTAACTGAAGAAATCAATATTTAGACACGAAAACGGTCCTCCAGAGTCTGACATCAGAGCTGCGCCCATAGCAACGGTCTGTTATACATAGCAACGGTCTGCTATACGTAGCAATGGCCTGTTATACGTAGCAACGGTCTGTTATACATAGCAACGGTCTGCTATACGTAGCAACGGTCTGTTATACATAGCAACGGTCTGCTATACGTAGCAATGGCCTGTTATACGTAGCAACGGTCTGTTATACATAGCAACGGTCTGCTATACGTAGCAACGGTCTGCTGTACGTAGCAACGGTCTGTTATACGTAGCAACGGTCTGTTATACGTAGCAACGGTCTGTTATACATAGCAACGGTCTGTTATACATAGCAACGGTCTGTTATAGATAGCAACGGTCTGTTATAGATAGATAACAGACCGAATATAGATTCTGCAGCCAGTGGCGATCCCATATCTCCACAATCTGGGACCTAACTTCCTCCTCCAAGATGACAACGCTCGCCCCCACAGAGCCAGGGTTATCACAGACTACCTCCACAATGTGGGAGTAGAGAGAATGGAACGGCCTGCCAAGAGTCCACACCTCAACCCAATTCAACACTTGTGGGATCAGCTTGGGCGTGCTGTACATGTTAGAGTGACCAACACAACCACGCTGGCTGACCTGCAACGAATCCTGGTTGAGGAATGGAACGCCATCCCACAGCAACGTGTGACCAGGTTGGTGACCAGCATGAGGAGGAGGTGCCAGGCTGTTGTGGCTGCGTATGGATCTTCCACCGCTACTGAGGCTCCTGACGGTGTATTAAATGAATAAAGTGTAAAATAGCCAATATGTCTTGTTTGTTCCTTGTTACTGATAAGAGTTCAATCATCCAATCCACCAAACAATTCAAAACAAGAGTCAATACCAACAGGAGAATACACTGTTTACCATTGACAGAGCATTTTGGCAACTCTTTCTTGGGCGCTACCCACATAATCAGCTGTGCTGCTCATCCCACAAATGCATGATCCTTACAAGTTGGACATCATTGTGAAGGTAAATAAACATTCCAACCATGTAAAATACAATGACCATTAGCATTGCAACAACAGAGAAATAATCAACCAAACACAAATTTCCAAACTTTTTTTTCCAAGTCTATATTGTGAAATGTCACAGACCCAGAAGTGGTCGATCATTTGATTTTAATTGATAGGGACGATGCAATTTAACAACAACAACAGTTCCAGTACAGGGCTTGAAACTGATGTGCTGAACAGAGAGTTTATAGCTAATTTTCAACTGGTGTGCCTAGTTGGGCTTTTACATGTTCATAATAATTAAAATATACAACTATCTATATGACAAAACCACAATACACTGCAAATATGAAAATATAATAAAATACACATCATACATTGCCTACCACAATACAGTAATACACCTACACCAGTACACCTTGGTAATTTACAGTAAAATGAGCTAAAAATGGATACAGCTTTGGTCTGCTTTTAGCCAGCATTAACCTTTGTTGTGAAGGCCTTAATATCTGGAATTAATCTGATTTCAGTTGGTAATGTGTTCCAGAGCTGACGGCCGTTTATGGAGGAAGCTGATTGACCAAATGTAGTTCTACGATGTGATATTTTACAGCTGCTCCTAGTTCCTCTATTACTGTCTTTTCTTTGGATATATCTGGACAGAGGCTCTGGGGCCAGACTATTAACACATTTAAAGACTAATCTGAGAAAACAAAAATGAGTAAAGCTCTCAAAGCTAAGTAGATTGTGTTATTTTAGTATGTGACAGTGATGCCAGCATTATTTTCAGTGCCTGATTGTATTAGGATGTGAGATGTGTGATTGTAGATGGTGATGCTTGAGCCCACGCTGTCCTTACAATATGAAAAATTAAAGAAAATCATAGAGTGCATAAATAACTGGGCTGCCTGAGTGGGTATGTAATGTCTGATTAATTTAAAATAATTAAGGTTGGTCTTAACCGTTTTTGAAGTTGTCCTCATATGTTTATCAAATCTGAGCTGCAGATCCAAAACCACCCCTAAAAAACAGAATTCACTGACTATTTCCTCATTCTGTATCTGGATTTTACATTTTTAGGTGAGCCCTGTTTTCTAATAGAGAAACACATAGAAACTGTCCTTTTTAAATTGAATACAAGATGATTACGTTGCAGCCATTGATGGACATCATCCAGGTATGCAGTTAGGATCTCTACTGCCTTGCTCGGTGACTTAGCTGGTACATATAGAACCGCGTCATCTGCTACTGACTAACAGGCTTTTTCTTTGTGTGGCCTCTCTGGTGTCAGTCTTATGCTATTTCAGTCACTGCTCCACATGTAGTGACCATAGTCAATTTTGACCCATTAGCAGTTAGGCCCCATATACATTTTTCATTTCAAGTTTTTCGTATGCAGATAAAATCCAGATGAGATTTAAGACACTTTGGTTGTTGATGCGTCCCCTGATTATAATCAGCTACATGTAAATCAGGGTAGTGGTGGTGATAATGCACCTGAAGCTGCGGTGACTCCCACAAACACCAGAAGAACTAAACTATTCAATCCGCCCAAGTGTAGATGGGGTACAGCTAACAGCTGCAGTAAGAATGGGCGGGGGGTGGGGGTATGCTCAAAAAGAACTACGACGTGTCATCCCACAATGTGCAGAAGTGTAATCGTCCCAGTGGAGTTAACTATTCTAACTCTCTGTCCATGAAGGCATTCTTAGTATTGTAACTGTGTGTACACACGAAAAGTGACAAAAGTAGTCGTGATATGAAGAGCGTCAGCGAGAGTGAAGTTCTAACTCGACTACCTTCACACCTCAGCACACCTGGCCGATCACTGTGTGAAGAGGACATGCTGTCGGATTGGAAGTTTCAGAAAGTTACAAAGATTGTTGGACTCAACTCCCCCTAATACCAGGGTCCAGGGGTGTGGAGGATGAAAAAATCAATCAATCAATCAATCAATTAATAAATGACTCAATTAAATTATTAGAAATAAATATCAGTTAATTGTTAAAATGTTACATAAATGGATATTTCTATTTCAATTTGCTTCTTCATTTATTTTTGTATGAATTCCCTTATTTATTTACTCTTCTGTTTAATTTTCCCTTTCGTTTATTTTTTCAATTTGTTCTTATTAATTTCTTAATTGATTTATACATTTCCAATTCTGATGCTGTTCGACTATCTGACAAGTTGAAGTATACTAACCTCTCAGGCTTTTTCTATGTTCATTTAGGTCTGCCCTACAACTGTTGTCAGTTTTCTCCACTGAATGATGTGTATACTGTATGTTTCCATTCAGTCTCTGTGTATGTTTCTTCAGACAACAGGTGATTTTACCTGCTGCTATATCTGACACAGAGAAACTGATGATTCAGGCTTCAACTCGATCCCAAACCCAGGATAGAGGGGTTCAGTGAATGTGGTGTTGAAGGTGTGGAGGTGGGTCAGTGTGTCAGAGGAGACTCTGTAGAAGGACAGAACACCAGCAGCCCAGTCCACATACACCCCTACTCTGCCAGCGTCACAGGACGAGTGGATGGGTATGACTCTTCTCCTGTTTTTGTGACAGGCGGAGTAGTTATTATCACAGCGTAACAGACTCCAGGACTTGTTGTTCTGTCCGATCCAGCTGTCGTCACCCTGCCCTTTCCTCTTGATTCCTTTGTATGCCACTCCAATATTAACCCATCCTTTCCACTCCACCTCCCAGTAAGAGCGCCCAGTCAGACCATCTCTACACAGAACCTGCTTCCAGTGGTGAAACCTCTCTGGATGATCGAGGTAAGGCTGAGCCTCTTTCACCTCAGTCACCTTTCTGTTGTCCTCAGACAAAGAGAGCCTCCTGTTCACTGTGTTTGGGTCCAGCGTGAGTTCACAGGCATCTGATGGGGACAATAACACACAACACATCATATTACACCTCTAATTCATTCATGTATTAACAGTTTGACAATCACCTCTACATTCAATCATATCAGTCTGCATCCTTACAACAAGAATTAGGAATGTGCTTTGTCATTATGAGTCAAAGTAGATAAAAACGCACACTTACACTTCCTCGGACCTGACATCAACCTCTTCACTCCACCGTGTTCCACACTGGGGATGAGAAATACAGTCAAATTAACATATTCTCATTCATAAATAATAACTAGGGACCATTTTGTGATGGGATCACACCAGCTGCCTCTAAATCAGGCCAGGGGCAGAACGTAGTGGGGTAAGTAGCCCCTTTCCTGCTTCCTACCCCCCTACTTCCTACACGGTTGTGATGCTATCGCGTTGGCAAAATGACAGTCACATGATGCTACACCATAGCTTACGTTATGTTATATGCATTCTTAAGCCAAACCATGATGTTTTTTCTCACCCTAACCAAGTGGTTTTGTTGCCTGAACCTGACCACCACTGTTTCACAATGTTAACCACGTGTTACAACGTTAACCGCGAGCCTTTCGCAATGTTAACCACGTGTTACAATGTTAACCGCAGGCCTTTCGCAATGTTAACCACGTGTTACAACGTTAACCGCGAGCCTTTCGCAATGTTAACCACGTGTTACAACGTTAACCGCGAGCCTTTCGCAATGTTAACCACGTGTTACAACGTTAACCGCGAGCCTTTCGCAATGTTAACCACGTGTTACAACGTTAACCGCGAGCCTTTCGCAATGTAAACCACGTGTTACAACGTTAACCGCGAGCCTTTCGCAATGTTAACCACGTGTTACAACGTTAACCGCGAGCCTTTCGCAATGTAAACCACGTGTTACAACGTTAACCGCGAGCCTTTCGCAATGTTAACCACGTGTTACAACGTTAACCGCGAGCCTTTCGCAATGTTAACCACGTGTTACAACGTTAACCGCGAGCCTTTCACAATGTAAACCACGTGTTACAACGTTAACCGCGAGCCTTTCACAATGTTAACCACGTGTTACAACGTTAACCCCGAACCTTTCACAATGTTAACCACGTGTTACAACGTTAACTCTGAGCCTTTCACAATGTTAACCACGTGCAAACCTTCAGCGTCAAGATACTACATAAAAGCTGCCACCAGCATCATTTTGGTGATGGCGGGGGCTTCTTTACCTTGCACAGCAGCTGGATTCTTGTGATGTCACGAGATCGTGCGAGAATGTCAGGCTTCAAGTAATGCATAAAAAGTAAAGCATGTGCACGGACCAATCAGCATCCTGTGAGGAGCTACTGCCAGCTAAGGGCGTGGCTTAGGTGCGTGTGACACAGTGAGGTCATAGTGAGAGACAACACGGAGAGGCAACTGTTCATTCTAAACAACAATGGCAGCTCCTGAGGAACCTCCTCAGTGTAGATGCTGTAATAGCATCAGTTATAGCAGAACTGGAGAGGATTACTTCATTGAAAGAAGAGAAAAAGAATAGCACTGAAGGTGATGTTTTTGCACTTCTCCCGACTGGCTTTGGCCAGAGTTTGATTCTTCGATTTGGTTCATCCAATCTCCTGACAAGTATTTTTTGAAGTGTCTGCCCTTTTCCAAACCATTTCCACTGATGGCTTCTCAGATGGTTCTGTGTAATAAACCATCTGGCGGGTCGGGTTAAGGGCTTCTGCCCAAGCAGCAAAATATGACATGTAGGGATGAGATCATGTTGGGGCTTCGATGTTAACCTTGGCAAGGAATGGAACACCTGATAGCACATGACTGAGTAGAATGGCCACCAATAATTGGAACTAGACTGGTGAGTTGTTGTTGCATGTGTGCTACCTGAGGACTGGCCCCAAAAACCACCATGTTCAAACACTGGACAGAACGCCAAAGGTTATGATAGACTTCCTAGTTGTTTCATCTGACCTGAAGATTTTCTAGTTGAGCTGTCCACTGATCGCTGCACTGATGGTGAGTTGGATTAGATGCCAGAAAGGCTGTGGGACAGGGCTGGTAGACCCAGCAAGAGCCCAATCACAAAGAAAGTGGCACAATAACATTTATTCGCGTGTCTTTACAGTAAAGGCGATACTGGAAGCTTAGTGATGTATCGACTACTTGTGGGGCTAGTTGGTGAAGTACTGTGACTGGCAAGGTAGCCGGTCACATACCAACCCAAATAGTTTACTGCCAGTTAACTAACTGCCACCTGGTGACTAAGCGAGCTAGCTTTCTAACAATAAGTTAACTGACAATATGTTAACACTGTTTAATCAAGAGATGTATTTGTACCATTGATGCCCATCTCAAGGGCTTTACTGACTCAGAATAGATCCTTTTTAAACTCAATATCCTGGAAACATGTGCAAAGGGTCTGCACACTTAACATGGCAGCAACCCAAGAACCCACTGTCGAACAAGAAGGTGGTGACTCAGTTGAGAAGTACCGGCAGACCAAAAGGACCGCAGGTACTTCTACTAATTGAGAATTGACTGCTTGGGGAAGGGAGGAGTTTGGTGAGGCTCTGGATAATGAATTCAGATTTCTCCAACATCCATGCATCGTCGATATTCTTGAACAAGCCATCAAAGTGCATCTGATGTCTGGAGAGTGTGTGGTTTGCTTTCATTGGGGACTCTGTCGTCCTTCTGGCTTAATTGGACCATAACTTCTGATGTGCGCTGCAGCATTATATGTGATGCAGTTGGAATGAAGACCAGGTTGTCAAGTCTGAGACCGACACCTAGAAACCAACTTTGGGTAGTGACCAAAAGAATGAGATCGCAGATACAAGTAACCTTGATCAGGATTCCTGGCATGGTCTCACTACTCCTTTACATTTAAATAAGTTTGTTCTGGTGGTTTGGGTGCCTAGAATCTCTTTCTAGGTAGAACTGACTGGAGGGAGACCTTAGATTCGACTTTGAATAGGCTGGAGAGATCACTTCCTTCTGACCTGGGAGGGTTTGGGGATCCCCCAAAAGAAGCATGAGAAAGTCACCAGGGAAAAGTCCTATTACCACAGTGATTGTGACCATGATAGGAAACAAAAAATGGAGGAAGAAATGGAAATGACCTCTGCCTGTCAGTAAGTCTCTCCATACCTGAGAGTAGTCAGTTGCATGCGTGGATCCTGTAGGGCAGCGGAGAGCAGCTTCACGCCTGAGTCTCCTGGATGGTTGTCAGATCCAGCTCTCTCAGATAGGAGGGGTTACAGCTCAGAGCGGAGGCCAGGGCAGCACAGCCGTCCTCTGATACCAGACAGCCTGACAGTCTGCCAAGCAAACACCACAGATTATTGGGTTTTGTTCCACCGTACCTGAAGGAGTTTTTGAATCCTAGCTTTAAATGTAAGTCAGTGTCAGGTATGAGATATTGTCCAGTCAGAGTTGTAGACTTGTGTTTTACACAGGCTAGGTAGTATTGCAAACGGTTGTTTTTTTATGCCTCTGTACCTTTATACCTGTATTATGTTTTCGGGGGTGTCCGTCTGTCTGTCTGTCCGTCTGAACCGTTCTTGTAAACGCTATATCTCAGGAACGCTTGGTTGGAATTTCATCAAATTTGGCACAAACGTCCACTAGGACTCAAGGATGAACTGATTAGATTTTGGTGGTCAAATGTCAAGGACACCATGACCTCAAAAAACAAATTTTTAGCCATAACTCAAGAATTCATATGCTAATTATGACAATGTTGTTGGCGGAGGGATCCAACCACGAGGCGGTAATTCTAGTTTTCTAGATAAAAGGATACTCACCTCAGAGTTTCCAGCCTACAGTGTGGTCTCCCCAGTCCAGCAGAGAGCAGCTTCACTCCTGAATCCTGCAGATTGTTGTTACTCAGGTCCAGCTCTCTAAGATTAGAGGTTTTGGTGCTAAGTACTGATGCCAGTGCTTCACAGCTTCTCTCTGACAAGTTACAGCCATTCAGCCTGAAAAAGCGTGCAGACAAATAATTTATATTTTAGTTTATCCTCCGTAAAATTAATGTCTGGTTCAATATATCTACTATATTTGGTTAGCAGTGCTCTTACAGAGCTATTTTGGAGACGTGGACCACTGGCAGCAGCCTCAGGAGACCTTCCTCTGAAGCAGAGTACTTCCTCAAGTCAAGCACGTCCAGGTCTTTTTCTGATGACAGTAAGATGAAGACCAGAGCTGACCACTGAGCCGGAGAGAGTTTGTCTGTGGAGAGACTTCCTGAACTCAGGTACTGCTGTATCTCCTCCACTAGAGAATGGTCATTGAGCTCATTCAGACAGTGGAACAGGTTGATGCACCTCTCTGGACATGGATTCTCCCGGATCTTTTCTTTGATGTACCGCACTGTCTCGTGATTGGTATATTCGCCACATCCTTTCTGTTTCAACAGACCTCGTAGAAGAGTTTGATTGGTCTCCAGTGAGAGACCCAGGAGGAAGCGGAGGAACAAGTCCAGATGTCCATTTGGACTCTGTATGGTCTTGTCCACAGCACACTGGAACATTGGCTTTTCAGTTGATATGAATGTTATTAGCTTACGCCACCACCAGGATGCTGATTGCTGTTCTGACAGCAGGTTGACACCAGTGTTGATGAATGTCACAAAGACATACAGAGCAGCTAGAAACTCCTGAATACTCAGATGGACAAAGGAGAACACCTTGTCCTGGTACAGTCCTCTCTCCTCTTTAAAGATCTGTGTGAACACTCCTGAGTAGACTGAGGCTGCTCTGATATCGATTCCACACTCTGTCAGGTCAGACTCATAGAAGATCAGGTTGCCTTTCTGCAGCTGCTCAAAAGCCAGTTTTCCCAGAGACATGATGATCTTGCTGGTCTCGGTCTTCCAGAGTGGATCTGTCTCAGCTCCTCCACGATACTTGACATTCCCTACTTTGGACTGAACTACCAGGAAGTGGATGTACATCTCAGTCAGGGTCTTGGGTAACTCCCTATTCTCACCTGCTCTCAACACATGGTCTAGAACTGAAGCAGAGATCCAGCAGAAGACCGGGATGTGGCACATGATGTGGAGGCTTTGTGATGTCTTGATGTGGGAGATGATTCTGCCGGCCTGCTCCTCCTCTCTGAATCTCTTCCTGAAGTACTCCTCCTTCTGTGGGTTGGTGAACCCTCTGACCTCTGTCACCATGTCAACACACTCAGGAGGGATCTGATTGGCTGCTGCAGGTCGTGTGGTTATCCAGAGGCAAGCAGAGGGAAGCAGTTTCCCCCTGATGAGGTTTGTCAGCAGCACATCCACTGAGGTGGACTCTGTGACATCAGTCAGGATCTCGTTGTTGTGGAAGTCCAGAGGAAGTCGACATTCATCCAGACCGTCAAAGATGAACACAACCTGGAACTCTTCAAACCTGCAGATTGCTGCTTCTTTGGTTTCAGTAAAGAAGTGATGAACAAGTTCCACCAAACTGTACTTCTTCTCTTTCAGCACATTCAGCTCTCTGAAAGTGAATGGGAATGTGAACTGGATGTCCTGGTTGGCTTTGTCTTCAGCCCAGTCCAGAGTGAACTTATGTGTTAGGACTGTTTTCCCGATGCCAGCCTTAAAGGAACAGTGTGTAGCATTTAGGGGGTTCCAATAGAAAAATGGAATATAATATTCAGAAGTATGTTTTCTTTAGTGTATAATCACCTCAGAATAAGGATCATTGTTTTAATTGATATCTATATAGGGAGCGGGTCCTCTTCACGGAGCCGGCCACCATGTTTCTGTGGCCCAGAATGTACAAACCAAACTCTGGCTCTAGAGAGGGACATTCACGTTTTCATGCTTTCAGGTCGCCCATCGTAGCTCTCCAACACGGACATGGACGGAAGGAGTTTCAGCTTATTGCTATATGCAACTTCACTGCCAGATCCTACACACTGGACCTTTAAGGGTGTTTTGAGCGATCCAAGCACTGTTCTCATTTGAAAGCAGTATTGGATGTGCCTGATGAACTGCCTGTAATGGCTGGAACTACACAGGTGGTAAACTGGCAATAGTGAGCTAGTTTGATTAGTCATTTGGCCCATATGACACATTTCTCCCAGTAAAGGAAGGCCACTCATCAGCTAGTTAAACTGGCCATGTGAGACTAACCCATGGGTCAGCAACCTGCGGCTCCGGAGCCACATGCGGCTCTTTAGCTCCTCTCCAGTGGCTCCCTGTCGATTTCTAAAAATGGAAATCAATAACTGTTTTTTATTTACATTTTCATTTTTATATACCATCGTTGTAGGCCTATGGTACGACGGTATGACGGAGTATTACGGCCACATTGAGGAAAAATAAATAAATGTGAGATTTCGAGAAAAAGTCATAATATTATAAAGTAGTAATTTTACATGTTATTTTCTTTTTTCTCGTAAAGTTATGACTTAATTCTCTTAATATTATGACTTTTTTCTCGTAAAGTTATGACTTTTATCTCGTACTGTGCCGACTTTTTTCTCATAAAGTTATGACTTTATTCTCGTAATGTTACGACTTTTTTCTTATAAAGTTATGACTTTTTTCTCGTAATATTACAACTTTTTTTCTCATATGGTTATGATTTTATTCTCGTAATATTACAACTTTTTTCTTATAAAGTTATGACTTTTTTCTCGTAATATTACAACTTTTTTTCTCATATGGTTATGATTTTATTCTCGTAATATTACAACTTTTTTCTCTTAAAGTTATGACCTTATTCTCGTAATGTTACGACTATTACTTTTACTATACTTTTGCCTAAAATGGCTCTTTTGATAGTAAAGGTTGCTGACCCCTGACCTACACTGACCTCCTCCGTGTCATCACACACACCAAAGCCACGCCTACAGCTGCCAGCAGCCTGGTACAGATTGAATTGTTATAACTTTTTTCATCATGGTAAAATGTGTCGGATAGTTAACACCCCCTGATAATCTTGTTTTTACGGTCCTCCAGTGGTGTAACTTATCACCTTGTTGCAGTGATGTAGAGGTGTACTCCAGGACCCTGTGACATCACTGTTTTTTTAAATCTTTTATTCTAAAGCAGCATGTTAGAAAATCCCATGTGCCTGAATACAGCCTATTAGCAACCATTTGAGTATTAAAGCTCTCACTGCTCTGCAGAGTGTCAGCCAGCTCCTCCTGCTTCATTCTCCTCAGGAGGTGCAGTGTGATCTTCAGAAGGGCCTCCCTGCTGCTCCTCCTCTGCTCCTCCTCCTCTTCCTCTGTGTCCTCCAGGTCCTCCCTTTTCTCCGGAACTTTTGAGTCTTCATTATAATCTGGACGGAGAACCCTTTGAAAGATTCTCAGCTCATTCTTCACAAACGTGATTATGGTCTCTTCAAGCAGCTGCAACACAAAAACACAGGAAATAAACACACCACCACAACCACTGGGTATGAACTGCCTTTCAGAAATGTATTACATATCATTTATCTTTGTAGTAGCATACACAAACCGTAAATATGGACTCCAGATCTGTTTGATGCTGCTGGACAGGCTCTATGCTGGTAGCCTCTGAGCCCCCCGGTGGACTCTGAAAACATGCAATGATCCATAAATAGAGTTCTTCATTAATCCTGGAGGGAAGTTTTACAATGACACACACACACATACATTACAAAACAGACACAAAACTGCACGAAATACAATTTTGCACTGAATACTAAATTACATGATATACCGTTTATTACTGCAACACCAAATGCCTGAAGTGTAATAAAGTTTAATAGTTTGACTGTCTGAGTATCATGGAAGTAGGTTTTATGCTAAAATGCTGACACTGCTGGATTATCAATAGTTAATAATAATAATTCATTCATGCTTACATATTTTCCAATGCATGGTGTTGATCTTTAAAATCAATCAAGGCACCTATTGAATGGTCCTCCATGGACACACAGCTGGGTGAGTCTGGTCTCTCATCCTGGATGCTGATTGGCAGAGAGGAGGAGCACCAACACAATCAGACCAACTTTATCTCTCTTACCCCTCTGTACCCTTCAGGCTTTTATTATTTTATCATCAGTCAGACATTTTTACCTTTATAGCTGGGTGATAGTAATAAAGGACTAGATTAGATTAGATTCAACTTTACTGTCTTTGTACAGGAGGTACCAAGACAACGACATGCAGTTTAACATTTAACCAGAAGTACAAAAAGCAAAAAAGTGCAAAATAATGTAGAGAGTATATACAGAATAGAATGTTGTTCTTCCTCAGAGTGGAGTCTTGTCTGAGAGAATAACATAACTATTTGAATTTTAACAGCCACTGAATACTTAATGTTGAAATTTAAATACCACTAACTTCAGAGCATTGATCTATTTTGCTTTGAAAACCGTGTATCTAAATTTGTATTTGTTCTGAATTTGCCTCTTTGAAAATTCAATATGAAATTTCTTGATTTGCAATTTCAAAAGCTGCATTTGAATACATTTTCCAATGTTGGTAATTTCAGATCTAAATATGAACATCCAGGCTACCCGGGACAGGATAGACGATAGAGCTTTGGGATCACAAACTGGACGACTACAGGAGCCTTGTTGTTCTTCCTGTGTTAGTCATCTTTGGGTTTCAATTTTCGAGCCGCTTTCTTGGATCACTTGACTGACAGACCGTGCTCTGATAGGCCAGAAGAAAACGGTAAATGAACTTGCATTTATATAGCACCTTTCTAGTCTTCTGACCTCTCAAAGCGTTTCACTAAGAGACCTCGGAAGTTGGTTTGATTGCATTCAGCCTCGATTGCCTGTCCTGTCCTGTCCTGTCCTGTCCTGTCCTGTCCTGTCCTGTCCTGCCCTGTCCTGTCCTGTCCTGTCCTGTCCTGCCCTGTCCTCTCCTGTCCTGTCCTGTCCTGTCCTGTCCTGTCCTGTCCTGTTCTTGGCAGTAATGTTAGCTGACCAGACGAAGGTCTCTCCATGAATCAGTGCTGATCCTAGTGTTGGCTTTTTCTGCCTCAGCCTCCCGACCGCGGCCGGAGGGAACACGGGAGACGATAACGTTTCTCTCTGCGGAGCTCCGTCACTTCACAAGACACGGGAAACCTCTGTTGGTCTGGAGGAGCTGCAGCAGTTATTTCTGCACAAACGTCCACTAGATATTCACTAGATATTCTCAGAGCTAAACTAACTCTTCTGCAGTGTGGAGTGTGTGCACATGCACGTGAGAGTGGAGCGAGTGAGCGAGTGAGAACAAATGCAGTGTGTGAGTGAAGGCAGGCAGAGGAGCAGAGGAGCAGAGTACAGCAGAGACTCCGGTCCTGGAGACCAAAGCTACGGTCTCCTCCGCGTCCTCCGACCGCGGCCAACACTGTTTAACAGACGGGCTTCACTAGATACAACCAAGAGGTTTTGGTGCTTCACTGTAGTTTGTGTTGGAGTCTGAGTCTGAACAGGATAGCCACACGCGAGCACACATGGGACGCCGACCAGCAATGATTTATACGTGTAAGAAGTTACAAACAGTCCCTTTAAGTATACAGTGGCTGTTAAAATCCAAATCCTTCTGTCTCTTATTGGCTTCCATACTGTTGATGTCGTCAGATCTTGACCTTTGTACTCTAATGTGTAACAGGAAGCCTGCATTACAAATTAAAAGAAGTGGGTCTTTATCAGGCATGGAGTGTTTATTAGATGATGCTACTGAATTGTATTATGGGAAATGTAGGATCCAGTGTTTTCTAAGCTTGGCTCATTCCAGGATATCTCGGTGTCTGCTGCCTTAATTTGGACCTTTTGTCCAAATCACTCCATATGAGTTCCGAACATGCAACGAGCGGCGATGTGGAGTCCTTCATTTCATTCATTGTTTGGGTATAAAATCAGAATCACTTTGATGCTCATAAGTGAACAAGACCAAGGAGATGGTAGTGACGTTCTCCAACAAGCAGAGAGATCTGGCTGCGGCAGTCACCACTACCATCCATGGGAAGCCTGTAAAGACTGTTGTGGAATATAAGTACCTGGGCACAATCTTTGACAACCTGCTGAAATTTTCCTCCAACACAGAGGAGATCCTCAGGAAATGCAAGCAGCGACAATATCTCCTCAGGAAGCTCAACTCTTTTGGGGTCAGCAAGGACATCCTCACAACCTTCTACTACTCCTTCATTCAGAGCATCATGACTTTCTCCATCACCTGCTGGTTCTACTCCATCAGCCTTCAGAACAGAAACCGCCTGCAGAGCACAGTCAAAGTCTGCTCCAAAGTTATTGGACTTCCTGTTAGAGCTCTCTCCACCCTGTGCGAGCAGCAGATGTTAAGGTCAGCCGGCAGGATCTTACAGGACCCCTCACACGTCCTGTTCCCTGCATTTGAGTGGCTCCCCTCAGGACGCTGGCTTCGCTGCCCAGGCTGCAGGACATAGAGGAGAAGGGACACCTTTGTCCCCAAGGCTGTCCTGCTCCTCCACTCCCAACCATCCCCGTCCCTCTACTCACCCAACTAACCCCTCCCCCTCCCACCCATCCCCACACACACACACTTCCACATGGCTTCGGTCCTGGACTGCTTTTTCATTCATCCGTTTTTTACATCCATACGTACCATATATTGTGTATACTGTACTATTTGCACTATTTTAAGTATTTACTAGTATGAGTACTATATTAGTATCATTATTTTAACCTTCAAGATGTTTGAAATTTCCTGTTTTGTGTTGTTAATTGTGCTACTCTACGAGCCTCTACAATTGCCCCTCGGGGACAAATAAAGTGATTTGAATTGAATTGAATTGAATAAAACATAAAACATAAAACATACTGTACCTCTGTTTCAAAGAATCCTGTCTGCCTTTAAAATCAATCAGGGCACCTATTGACCGTTCACTCTGTGAGGACACACAGCCGGGTCCAGGTCCAGGTCCAGGTCCAGGTCCAGGTCCAGGTCCAGGTCCAGGTCCAGGTCCAGGTCCAGGTCCAGGTCCAGGTCCAGGTCCAGGTCCAGGTCCAGGTCCAGGTCCAGGTCCACTTCCAGGTCCAGGTCCAGGTCCAAGTCCAGGTCCAGGTCCAGGTCCAGGTCCAGGTCCAGGTCCAGGTCCAGGTCCAGGTCCAGGTCCAGGTCCAGGTCCAGGTCCAGGTCCAGGTCCAGGTCCAGGTGGGTCTGGGCTCTGCTGCTGGGTGCTGGTTGACAGAGAGGAAGAGGTCAAAGGTCAAAAGTCAACTTTATTATCCCACAAGGGGAAATTCATGTGGTCATATACACGTCTCATAAAAACAACATATAAAAACCTCAAACACACTTCCCAGGATCCTGCACACAGCGCAGTCCCATGCACACTCCCCCCCTCCAGCACACACACACACACACACACACACACACACACTAGCAGAACATCCAGTACAATACCGCCAGTACAAAAAAAAATAAAAAGATACACCCTCCACAATATAAAATATAAACTCTATACAAAGTGCAATCCGACAGTCTTAGTATACAGAGAAACACCGTCCAAAACAGTATACAGTATAGGGTGGGCTACAGCCTATTTACCTCTCGTTTAGAAGTCTAATTGCCGTCGGCACAAAAGATTTGCTTTACCTCGTTGTTCTAATTTTTTCAGCAGGAATCTGCTATTGATCTGCTACTCCTTTTGAATTTCTGATGGAGAGGATGGGTAGTATCTTCGAGGATCTGATCTGCTTTTTTTAGAATAAGGTCCCTATACAGCTGTGCTGCAGACACCTGATCGATCCCAATGATCCTGCCTGCTGTCTTGATCATGCGCTGCAGTTTGACATGATCTTGAGCACGCATATTACCAAAGGTGCAAATCAGACCGAAAGACAGAATGCTCTGCAAAACAGTATTGTCAAACATTTGAAGAATACAACGTTCAACTCTAAAATGAATCAATTTCCTAAGAAAGAACAGCCTCTGTTGTAGTTTATTAGACTTACTTTGTGCACATACACTGAATTTTAAGTGGTCACCGATTTCAGCTCCAAGGTATTTATAACTTGAGACCTGCTCAACTAATTCTCCCTTAATCTTGGCAGGAGGAACTGTTATCTTATTCTTACTAAAATTTATGACCATCTCTTTCGTTTTTTTAACGTTGACCTCAAGAGCATCTGAGCACCATTGGATAAAGCTCTGTATTTCCCTCTCAAAACCTTCCACTGCTGAATTTTCAGATTTTAAAAATCCAACCAATGCTGTGTCGTCGGCATATTTAAAATAAGAATAAACTGAGGCAGATGCCTGACAGTCGTTGGTATACAAAGTATATAAGATAGGGGACAGAACGCACCCCTGGGGGGCGCCTGTATTACTAGTTTTAGAGGAAGACAAAAAATCATGAATCCATATAATAAGTTTTGGATTCACTCCCAGATGCACCAGTTTGCTCACCATGAGATGTGGTTGGATCGTATTGAACGCGCTGATGAAATCTATGAACACAATTTTGACCAGGCTCTGGGCTTGTTCCAGATGCTCAAAGATGTTATTAGTCAAAGTCAGCAGCGCATCTTCAACACCTTTCTCTGCTCGGTAAGCAAATTGGTTAGGGTCTAGAGAAGATGAGACCTCAGAAAGAAGTTGCTTTGACAAGATTTTTTCAAAACATTTCATTGCTGCGGATGTTAGAACAACAGGGCACAGATTGTTAAGTTCTTTAGGTCTATTATTTTTTGGCACTGGCACAATTGTTGATCTTTTCCACAGATTAGGGATAACTCCCGTGTCTATTGACTGCTGGAACAGCCTCTGAAAAGGTTGTGCCAACTGATCCACGCATGCCCGCAGTGCCTTGCAACTAATACAGTCTGGCCCGTGTACTTTTCTAGGGTTTACACGTCTAAAATGGGATCCGACATGATGTATAGAGATTTGGATGTCTGAATTCACCATGTCCCTTACTTCCATACCTCCATATCAAGGTCATTATCAACCATCATACTGTGACTCTTGGGCTTATATGCTGTAATTGTTTGTAGCCCTTGCCATGCTTTCCTGGCGTCCTCTTTAAAGAAAACCTCTAATTTATGTTTATATGCTGTCTTGCACTCAATAGTCTTGCTTGTAATATTTTTCTGTGCTAACTTCTTTTCCTCTTTGCTTCCACCCAACCTAAACAGGCACTTTTTCTCATTAAGAAGTTGCTTTAACTCTGGAGTCACCCAAGGCTTGTTGTTCGAAAAGACCATGATAGTCTTTTTTGGAATAATCATGTCCTCGCAGAATGTTATGTATCCTGAGATAGCAAGTGCTGCGTCATCGATGTTATCAGTCCTGTCTGTCACAACGTCCCAGTAGGGCATGTTTGTGTGTACTATGTCAAATATAACAGAGTGAAAAAATTTAATTTCTTAATTAATTAATTAATAAAGTGCCTTTCTTCTTATTCTTCTTCTGGGCCGGTGGTGATCAATGACTCTCACTGTCAGCTGTTACTGTGCTGCTTTTTATAGAATGTTGTAAGGGCACTAAGCCCCTATTAATCCTCTAGATGTTTTTATGTGCTTTCTTCCACATTGAATGTTAAAGCCCTGCTCTGATTGGCTGGAGAGAAAAACATGGTG
Source organism: Sebastes fasciatus (assembly GCF_043250625.1). Taxonomy (NCBI): domain Eukaryota; kingdom Metazoa; phylum Chordata; class Actinopteri; order Perciformes; family Sebastidae; genus Sebastes; species Sebastes fasciatus. The sequence continues at coordinate 1,309,194 of NC_133807.1, read as the reverse complement.
CACCTTTGCAAAGGTATTTCTCCAGTTGTGGGTGGTATATTCTAATGAGCTGTATGTGACATAGGAAGGGGAGCCAGATCTGATTGGCTGGTTAAATCCCATGTTTTCTGATTTAGACAGCCCATAATAAACTGACTGGTTGTCTGATTTCACAGTTTGTGGGTTGGTAGGAACTCCAGATACCCAGATGGATAAAGTGAGTTTTTCATGATATGTCCCCTATATGATAATCAAGAAATACAGTTCTGTGTGATGGATGGATGGATGGATGGATGGATGGATGGATGGATGGATGGATGGACGGACGACGGATGGATGGATCTAAGAGTCTATCTTTGTGAAAGTGACCCATCTCACAGGTCACTGTTATCAATGAACTGCAGCCACTGCAGCAACTTGTCAAACTAAATGTGATAGAGGAGGTCTTGACTAGAATAATCAGACTATATAACAATAAACTGTCAACTAGCTTGAGTATCAAAGTCCAAACCCGTGGACCTCAACCATATCAGAGTCCAGAAATCACATCTCAGGTTGTTTTGTGAAGCACGTATCAAATGCTGTAATGTAACTGAATCATCTAAAGAGAGCAGCCTTTCTGTTTCATATCGTCAGCTCTGAAACATGGTTATGTTCATAATATTAACAGCACTAATAATACAAACCCACTTTTACCTCTTGTCTTATCACAGTTAATAAGAATGATGACTTAGTTCAAGAATAAGGTGGTATCATTAATAGTAAATATTACCTTTCCATGTTGAAATGAAGCTGCTGCTGAGACAGTCAGTGAAAGTAAAGGGCAGAGAAAAGAGAGAGACAAACAGAGAACAAAGAAAATATTTGAGAATTTATATGAACAAAGCAAAACACAAAAATAGACATATAGAATAGAATATTTCTGGAAGGACAATTCACAGTAAACAGATAAATGATCCGAGTAACAGTTACTCACGTTGTGCCCAGAGTGTTTGAGGCAGCAGCAGCTCCTCTAATGAAAGTGTTAGACTGAATAAAGGCTTTACTGTATTATACTGACCTTTGTATCAAACCACAAACCATTTTATGATGAAATCTAATCATCCGCATCGCTACTATAAAGAGGAGCCTTGGAAAACATTTACAGCCAATAAACATCATCAGAGTCCAACATCAACACCCAGACATCGTTCATTCACCAACTGTTAAAGAAAAGTCTTTAGTTCTACAGTAGTATACACCGATCAGCCATAACATTCAGACCACTAACAGGTGAAGTGAATAAGGGATTATCTGGTTACCATGGCACCTGGCAGTGGTTAGACAGCAAGTGAACATTTTGACTTTGTGTTGGAAGTAGAAATAATGGGCCAGTGTAAGGATGTGAGAGACTTTGACGAGGGCCAAATAGAGCTGTCTAGACGACCGGGTCAGAGCATCTCCAGAACTGCAGCTCTTGTGGGATGTTCCCGGTCAGCAGTGGTCAGGACCCACCAAAAGTGGTCCAAGGAAGGAGAACCGGTGAACCGGCGACAGGGTCAGACCCGAGGCTCATTGATGCACGTGGGGAGCGAAGGCTGGCCCGTGTGGTCTGATCCAATAGAAGAGCTACTGGAGCTCAAACTGCTGAAAGAGTTAATGCTGGTTCTGATAGAAAGGTGTCAGAACACACAGTGAGGAGCAGTTTGTTGCATATGGGGACCGGTCAGGGTGCCCGTGCTGACCCTTTTCCACCGCCAAAAGCGCCTTCAATGAGTGAGCATCAGAACTGGACCACGGAGCGATGGAAGAAGCTGGCCCGGTCTGATGAATCACGTTTTCTTTGACATCATGTGGATGGCAACGAGTTGGAGGTGTTGACTCGGCCTCCAAATTCTCCAGATCTCAATCCGATGGAGCATCTGTGGGATATGCTGGACAAACAAGTCCAATCCACGGAGGCCCCACCTCGCAACTTCCAGGACTTCAAGGATCTAGCTACTGACGGCTTGGTGCCAGATACCACAGCAGACCTTCAGAGGTCTAGTGGAGTCCATGCCTCCACGGGTCAGGGGTGTTTTGGCGGCAAAAGGGGGACCTACTGAATATTAGGCAGGTGGTCATCATGTTATGGCTGATCGGTGTATATATACATGGTTTGCTGGAGGTCGATGAGGAAAATTACAACACTAAAATGACATCAGTATCTACTAGTAGTACCCAGAGCAGTGTGTGTTTGACCTGAATCAGGCCTTCTGGGGGAACATTAACTCTCCTCTTCCTCATCTTCTACTTATAAACAGCTGTAATATATATATCCTGTCTCTATTATATAAGAGCTTGAACAGATTATGTCTGGATGATTGAATCTTTGTGGTAATAATCTGAACCTGTTTGCATGCTTATGTTGAATCATTGCTGCCACAGTCATTGTTTATATTAAAAATTATAAATAAAAATAACAAAACAAAAAAACAAACATAGAAATCGATTAACAATTCTTGTTGTAGTGTTAATTTTGTCAGTTATTATTATTATTATTATTATTATTATTTATTTAGGTCTTAGACCTGTGTCAAATGTCCTCAGTTGTTATCATATCAATTCAACCTCATCCTGTTTTGTTAGTCAAGTTTTAGATGACTAAAAGTCTGGGAATTTTAGTTTTGTCGAGGTCAAAGAAAACCGGAACTATTTATATAGTATAGTTGGTCAATAAAAACTGTTGGTATTTTAGTCTTTTTTTGTCATCAGATTATATGGAACATTTCAGTCAATCTAGTCTAAATATCACCTTGTTTCTTTGTCCCTGTGTTTGTTGTCATTGTTAACTTCCCCTTAAAGAAGGGCTGCAGCAGCTATCCATTATTCTAGTAATCAAGTATTCTACTGATTATTACATCGAGTAATCGGAGAGAAAATATAGAGAAAATAGGACGGGTCTCTTAAAATAAACAACTAATTGGTTTCCTTTTTTAGAAAAATCTACATTTTCATTGCTTAAATTGAATACAATAATATCTGTTAAAACTAAACCCATTTAGTGCATCTAAAATACATATTACATTCTGGGTTTTACATAAAACATTTTCTGAAATGCAAACAAATAAATAAAAAAATATTTATTTCAAATTGCTTTAAAAAGGTACACATGTTATGGGCTACTCCTATAAAGGTACTATAACTTTAACTGATAGAACTGTGAATTTTTCTAAGTCAAAATTGATATTAATTCATTAATATTCAGGGGTCTTGCTCCCTGGGGCGTTCTCGCTGCACGTCTCTCCTCTCTGAGTCATCCAGACTGATCAAATCAAGTGGCACAAAACCCGCTACAGACATCTATCATATTCATCATTAGCCTACAAATAAAACCATGTCTGTCATCTTATTAACCGTGACCATCTGTCAGACAGAAATGAGTGCGTTCAGTTACACCGCATGGGTTAAATACCATCAACTTCCCATGTTTAACATGCTTTGTAGAAATACATTCTCAAATGAACTCTTATAAAAAATAAAAACTTATTAAGACTGAAATTCAGCAAATATTTCTTTACATTTTTACTAAATGTAAAGAAAATCTGAAATCTGAAAAATGAAAGACACATTGAGCACTAAATCAAGTAAACATGATTTACTTAATGAAATAATAAAACTTTGCATGACCAAAATATCACAGTGCAAAAATACTCCATTACAAGTAATCTTCATGCAATGAAAAACACTTAAAGCAGCAGTAGGCAGATTGTAGCAAATATGATTAAAAATGTTATTTTTATCAAATATCAGTGTCCTCCGGTGCTCTTAACGGCATCTGCAAGATTTCACAGACTGGAGGAAGACAACCAATCAGAGCTGATCTGGAGTCTGCCGTCTCTGATCAGCTGTCAATCACTCACCAACTCTGATCAAACAGTCAAACTAGGCAGCGCTGATCAAATATGAATCAATACTCTGTTACTGTAATGCCTATTTCTCTCCTCACATGTTCTCAGAATCATCTTGTAGTATACTGTTTAGCTGTAAAATGAGAAAGTTTGTGACCCAGCAACCATGTTGAGATCTGTTGAGGAAATACCAAGCACTGCCCCCCAGCCGGAGCAGAGCCAATAGGAACGCTCTCTCTCCGAAATGACCTGTGATTGGTCAAAGTCTCCCGTCACGGGCTAGATGTTCTAAAGCCTGAAAACAGAGCCATGAGGAGGTGCAGAAGTCTAGTTTTCTCTCAGAACACTTGAATTACAATACGCTGAAAGGTTATTATGGAATTTTAGCCATATGATGCCAAAAATATACTGCCTACTGCAGCTTTAAGTAAAAAGATGTAATATTGGTAAAATGCTTCTTTATGCATTATTATATACATCATGTGTAGGTTATATTGACGGGTGGTTTGAGTGAGAGATATTTTACTAGTTCATCACACATTTTGTGTGTAAAATCTTGATTTGTAAAGCTACTAGTAGACTAATAGCTGTCAGATAAAGGTAAAGGTGCAATATTTCTCTCTGAATTGTAGTCAGGCAGAAGTATAAAGTAGCATGGAATGAAAATAATGATATTTTATACCTTATCTGTTAAAACATTTAGGAAAAAAACATATGAATAGCCATAAGTGTGCGTTGACCACAGCCCGTGGTTACCCCTCCAGCCCAGCAGGCGGCGGTAAGGACCCGTATGCTTCAATATGGCCGCCGCCAAAACGCTCATTTCACTGAAGAAATCTTTTTCTTTTCGGAAGAAGATCCCGACAAAGCGGCCCTATTTCTTTTCAGCCACAAAAAGTCGAATAATCTGAAAACCAACGATGTACGCCAGGACAAATACCGGCAGCACACACGGAGACTTCCAGGACAGAAACGGAGTGAATTATGTGACGTCGACAGAGTCTTTCGGCCACTGCTCTCAACTGTTCTGGAAAAAGGATCCGAACGACTCCGGAGTAAGAGAGCCAGCTACCTCCGCCGTTAGCCGTTAGCACCGTTAGCCGTTAGCTAGCGAGCCCAGACAACACACAGCGCTAGCACACGGCTAACGGAGCCGCATTCAGCTCACTAAGCACCAGGCAGCGTCTCTATTTTACACGGTTTAGCAACAGCGAGTAAGCTGAAGCTGCAGCCTGTGTTACTGTGTCCCAGAGCAGCTTCGTTAGCTCCCTGCTCCCTGCTAACGGACCAGTGGTCCTGCTGAGCGGCCTAGTCTCACTCTTAGCTGCCGAGCTAAGTGGCTACTAATGATTAGTTCCTAAATATTGGATGTCTTACATGTCCCATAAGGGGTTTAGTGAAAGTGGACGTGTATGCCCAACACTCTGCTCCAGCTGTGTTGCGAAGAGGCGCCGGAGGGTTAGCACAATGCATGTTATTGTAGCTAAGCATCACCGAGCTAATGCTAACATCAGACAACACTGGCTAGCTACCACCAGAGCCCCGGCTGGCTAGAAACAAGGCGCCTTGTTGTGCAACACGATGCTTCGACAGGTGTGCTCCGGTACCGTGGACCGTAGACAGTTTGTTTGAGCAGGTTTGTGCACGAGGCCTGCAGTATTGTTATGGATCAGCGCGGTGTAAACAGTGTAAACAGTAGCAGGCTGTCCCACAGGAAACGGGAGCGGAAGACGCCCCGCGGAGGACTAGAAAGACCTCTTTGTGATGCCAGACTGTGCGCTTCATTCATGGTCGCTCTCAGACCACAGACACCCACACACTACTTTATATCTTTAAACACTTTGGAATATTTGAATGTGGGCGGCATTACAAGCTGAGCACCTCTCGCTGTCACACACAATATTTATTACACCATGTGTGTGTCTGGGGATCTGAACTTATTCCAGTTGTTGAATTTCCCAAAACAGAGTTCTGGTTATTCCCAGAATGATTCCCATTGCTTTTAGTTTACTCCCAGAATGATTCCCATTGCTTTTAGTTTACTCCCAGAATGATTCACATTGCTTAGTTTACTCCCAGAATGATTCCCATTGCTTCAAATACAGAAACACCAGCAAATAAACAGCAGGAGTATCCAGGGGACACAATAATCTACTTGTGTTTTCCTTGTGTTTCTATATTTGCAGTGTGTTTCTACACTCAGTGGCCACTTTATTAGGTACACCTGTAAAAACTAATGCAATCTAATACAACAACTCTTTCACATATTCTACCTACTAACATAATGTTTAGTTTTGATAGACACTGTCAGAGGTGTTAATTCAACTGTATGTTTATTATGGAAGTTGTAGTTTACAGTGGTGTTGAACTGGACTGCGAATGCGTCAAAGCTTTGACCATTGCCTTGGTATTCAACCTCCAAATCACTATTCGAATGCTTCGTTTTATTTCGTTGCATCTTTGTTTGAATTTTTTTAAATATGTACAAGTATGTAATAATGTATAAATCCCCAAATAACCCATGAAATAATGAATTATTCGTTATTCATATTCAACATGAATTATCTGCTATTCTCAGATGGATATTTGTTGTGTGTGTACAGTAGTGCAACAGCAGCACTGAAACCAGGGAGATGGAGACAGACAGAACATGTCAGCTTGCTGCGCTGCGAAGCTTCAAATACCTTCAAATATTTCTCTCAGAAGCTTTGAAGCCCAAAAATTGGTATTCAGGACAGCCCTATTATATCGAGAGGTGTTTCTAATATTTTGCCCATCCCATGCATTACATGCATTATGGTGGAAGAAAATTCTAAACACATTTCAATATAATGCAGTCCTGTACAACACCACATGCAGTTGGATTAACAGCTCTTGAAAAGTTTTAACAAAACTGTTATTTTAAGCGTTGTTAAGGTAAAGTATGTGTCAGAGGTTGGATTGTCTATACAGGTGTACCTAATGAAGTAGCCAGGGAGAGTATGTGCTGTCAGAACTGGTGAATGTGTTTGCAGCAGTTGCTCTGAATGTGTTGTCAGTCATGAAGAGGATTTCTTCATTGTCTTGTGTTGTTGTCCACTTGCATTACTTTTATTAGGTTACATTGAGCACTCAGTCAACACTCTGACGGACGTATACAACAAAAAATGTATTTGCATGATGAGACCATTAAGAACTTATTTTGCGAGAAAATATTCATCTGCAGAAGAGTCAGAGCTGGGCAGGTGGTGTAGGCTAGAGTTCTGCTTCTGGTCGTTTTTGTTAAGTAAAGCTTAGGGCTCAGGCCGCGTTTAGTTATTTTCAAATCACATTTATGAGTTTCTCTGTATGACTGGGCCAATCATTTGTGTCTGCCATGTGTTGCAAGCAGATGCAATGCTCAGTGACAGAAGCAAAAGATGCAAAGTGTAGGCAACGTGTTGCATTAGCCTGGCAAGCTAACGGTCTCTACTGGTTGGAATATATAAAAAAATATAGCTTTGTGTCTCACATTTAGCAGCACCATTCAGGTTTGGTCACATTGGGTCTCATATATGCTGGTATGTGCCGTGTTTGGGCTCAGTTTTTGGCCCATGCAGATCTCTAATGTGTGTAGAGTTGCTGTCCGTGGTGCTGAGTTGTTACACTTCCACATTATTTTCACCTGACATGTATTCTATAGCTGGACAGTGTAAAGCCATATTTTATGTTTTAGTTGAAATTTTAAGTCTACTCTCGACAGCAGGTCTTGACAGAATGATGCCCCCATCATTTATGCAAGACAATCTAAAGACGTGCCTCATAGTTTCAGTCATGTATGCACTCACTTGCAGTTTTGAGCATTATTTAGCCTCCTTCGCAACAAGCTAGTGTGACATGGTTGGATTCCTTAGGTTTTCTAGTTTCATATGATACCAGTATCTTCACTCTAGCTTTACAACTGAGCCGCTACAACCTAAAAATCACAAGTTGCGTTAATGAGTTAAAGAAATTAGTTGCATTAAAATGAAGTTGCGTTAATGCGTTCTTATCCCGTTAAATTAGGCAGCCCTAATAACTTCAAATCAAAATTGCCAGTTGCCAAGAAAATGCAAAAAAATAATTTTGTCATGAAAGTGTAACTGACTTGTTGATGTATGCATGTCGCAGTACTCGGCTTTAATGTACTCCTCTCCTCTGTGACAGCCGAATTCAACCATCAGCTGGTGCGATCAGCTCCCTTCCTCCTCGGCAGCCCTCTCCAGTTCCAGTCTCTCCTCAGCGTCACTCTCCAGCTCCAGTCTCACCTTGGAGTCCCGAGCAACGGCGCCAGCGCCTGCGGCGCCAACGACGACGTCAGACGACATGGACTCAGACGAGAGGCCGTACGTCTGCGACCTGTGCACCTGCGCCTACAAGCACGCCAGTTCCCTGCTCAACCACAAGCTCACCCACAAGATTGGAGACTTCAGGTAGGGACCCGAGACTCTGTTTTAACATTGATGATTAAAAAGTTCCTGCATTCCAGTTTTCAGTTAACCCTCTGAGACCCACTATAGACCCGTTTTGTCCTTTTTAGGGGGTATAGGGGGTCTTTAGGGGGGTCCAGGGGGTCTTTAGGGGGAGATAGCAGATCAACAGTAGATGTCACATAGAAGTGGTGTACATCATCTGAAAGCTGGAACCTGAAGATTAATTTTAGATGCAGCTCAGCACTGTGTGTCAAGTTGTTCAAGTCATAAATCAGATAAACATGAATCAATTAATTTAAATAAATTGTAAAAGTGTATAAGGGTTTAGAACATTATGATAGAAGTATATGATGACCATTCCCATGCTCTCTTATGTCTCATAAGTTGTTTCTGGGTTGATACCATTTGTTCCACAGATTTGGTGCTAAATTTAACCATTTTTTACCACTGGAGAATTGATCAAAATGATCAATAATGCCTCCAAAATACCACATTAAGACACCAAGACCTTGAGGAACATCATAGAAAAAGCCCCTTATTGTCAATGTAGCTAGGAAAGCCATCCATCCTCTTGGTCTCTAGTTTGATCCATCCATCCTCTGAATGCTCCAGGTCTCTAGTCTGATCCATCCATCCTCTGAATGCTCTAGGTCTCTAGTCTGATCCATCCATCCTCTGAATGCTCTAGGTCTCTAGTTTGATCCATCCATCCTCTGAATACTCTAGGTCTCTAGTTTGATCCATCCATCCTCTGAATGCTCTAGGTCTCTAGTTTGATCCATCCATCCTCTGAATGCTCTAGGTCTCTAGTCTGATCCATCCATCCTCTGAATGCTCTAGGTCTCTTGTTTGATCCATCCATCCTCTGAATGCTCTAGGTCTCTAGTCTGATCCATCCATCCTCTGAATGCTCTAGGTCTCTAGTTTGATCCATCCATCCTCTGAATACTCTAGGTCTCTAGTTTGATCCATCCATCCTCTGAATGCTCTAGGTCTCTAGTTTGATCCATCCATCCTCTGAATGCTCTAGGTCTCTAGTCTGATCCATCCATCCTCTGAATGCTCTAGGTCTCTAGTTTGATCCATCCATCCTCTGAATGCTCTAGGTCTCTAGTTTGATCCATCCATCCTCTGAATGCTCTAGGTCTTTAGTTTGGGGTTTTAAAGTTTCATGAGGCTGTGATTATCCTAGAGGTCACCACAGGTCATTTAAAGTGAGGTCAATGAAATGTCTCCTATGGGGAATAACATCATCACACATGAATACAGTTGGGCTCATTGGATCCACCAGAGTCTCAACTTTACAGTGAGACCCAATTTATGTAATTCAACACTGTTTAGGGACCCCAGTATTCAGAAATATTCAGATACACCATTTTAGAATAGGAAACGATAACACATTTATACTGCATGTGATTATCATAAAGTGGGCATGTCTGTAAAGGGGAGACTCGTGGGTACCCATAGAACCCATTTACATTCACATATCTGGAGGTCAGAGGTCAAGGGACCCCTTTGAAAATGGCAATGCAAGTTTTTCAAATTTTAGCCCAACTTTGTAGCGTTATTTAGCCTCCTCCCCGACAAGCTACCATCACATGGTTGGTACCGATAGATTCCTTTTTTGTAGTTTAATTTGATATCTGTAGCTTCACTTTAGCTCTAAAACTGAACCTGCTACAGCCTCTGAAAGACCCTCTCTAAAGTCTGAGTCTCAGGGGGGTTAATGTCAGTAAAGATCTCCTGCCACAGAGCTCCTACCACCTCACTCATTGTAGGTCACTGTAAGTGGCGACCTCTAACCTCCACACTATTTCTGTCTCCACAAAAAGGTGCGACTTTTGCAGCAAGCCCTACACCAACTACATGTCCCTGCGCAACCACATGCGAATCCACGGTCAGAAGCGCTACATGTGCGACCTATGTGGGAAGGCCTTCCGTCTGGCCCGGTACCTCCGTAACCACCAGAGGATCCACGACGACGGGCCCAACCGCTTCGACTGTCCCTCCTGCTGCAAGAGCTACAGGACCATGCTGGAGCTGGCCCAGCACCGCTGCACCGCTGCTTCATCCAACCAGGTGGGTCTGCGTGAGTTGGTGGATGATACCTGGGATGGTGTGTGTTGGGCTGCATTAGTGTTGCTAATATAACAATTCTGTGAGTGATTTTGCAGCCGTGTGAGAGCGTACATATTTTCTGTTTGAATGACACGTAGTGAGATATATACATTTAGGATGTGTTAATTCTTCCTGAATGTGATCGATACCGTCATGAAGTTTATGCATCACAGTTCCTAGCAGAGGAGATGAGCAATATCTTAGCTCATAACATGCAGTAGCCCAATCAGCTGTGCCTATGTAACGACTCATCTTCTATTTATAAATGGCTGTAGTCTCAATCTCCTAACAGTGGTATACCATTAATTAAGTCTGGAATTACATAAACCAGAGACATCGATAAACAATTCTTGTTGTAGTGTTAATTTTGTCAGTTATTATTTTTATTTAGATCTTGTGTCAAATGTCCTTATTAGTTTTTATCATATCTATTCAACCTCATCCTGTTTTTCTTAGTCAAGTTTTAATTGACTAAAAGTCTGGGCATTTAAGGGCGCTTTCACAAGCCATAGTCTGTTTGGCTCGTCCGAATCAGAATTAAATTGATACTTTTGGTTTGTTTTCTATTTAGTCTGGTTCGGTTTCACAGTGCACAAATTAAATCGGACCAAATGGAAGGAAAAAAAATTAGCTGAGGGGCGTGTCCGAAGGAGCAAATTGATCTTTTTGGTCTCGAGAGCTGCCACTTCTATGCACTGACTCGGCACTGATCGACTACGCACAAATGCCTTCTCCTCCAATTTATGACTTTATAAACGTCACTGTTTTTGCGGACTTTATTTAGCATATTCTGTGTGTTCTCTTCGTCCCCAGATGTCAAGCAAACATCGGACTTCTGCAAAAGTCCAGGTTAGTCCCTCCCACGAATGTTAACTTGTCATTTACCGGGTCCATCTCAACTAATGCCCGCACAGGCGGCCTGCATTTTGGCAGACCACCTCTCGCAAGCGGTTGTTTTGGTCCACACCAGAGTATGATTACTGCGTTCACAACCGCCCAAACGAGCCGCACCACAGTTTGATTAAGGTGGGCTGAATATTGGCTTGTGAAAGCGCCCTTAGTCTCATCTTAGTCAAAGAAAACCGTAACTATATATCTGAGGGCAAGCAACAATATATCTGAGGGCAAGCAACGATATATCTGAGGGCAAGCAACAATATACAGTGCCTTCAGAAAGTATTCAGACCCCTTCACTTTTTTCACATTTTGTTATGTTGCAGCCTTATGATAAAATCGATAAAATATTTTTTTCCCCTTATCAACCTACATTCAATACACCATAATGACAGAGCGGAAACAGAATTTTAGAAATCTTTGTACATTTATTAAAAAGGAAAAACTGAAATATCACATTGACATAAGTATTCAGACCCTTTACTATGACACTTGAAATTTAGCTCAGGTGCCTCCCATTTCCCTCGATCATCTTTGAGATGTTTCTCCACCTTGACTGGAGTCCACCTGTGGTAAATTCAAATGATTGGATGTGATTTGGAAAGGCTCACACCTGTCTATATAAGGTCTCACAGCTGATAATGCATATCAGAGCAAAAACCAAACCACGGGGTCGAAGGAACTGCCTGAAGAGCTCAGAGACAGGATTGTGTCGAGGCACAGATCTGGGGAAGGCTACAAAAAAATTCTGCTGCATTGAAGGTCCCCAAGAGCAAAGTGGCCTCCATAACTCTTAAATGGAAGAAGTTTGTAACAACCAGGACTCTCACTAGAGCTGGCCGCCCGGCCAAACTAAGCAAGCGGGGGAGAAGGGCCTAAGTAAGAGAGGTGACCAAGAACCCGATGGTCACTCTGGCTGAGCTCCAGAGATCCTGTGTGGAGATGGGAGAAACTACCATCACTGCAACACTCCACCGATCTGGGCTGTATGGCAGAGTGGCCAGACGGAAGCCTCTCCTCAGAGAAACACACATGAAAGCCCGCTTGGAGTTTGCAAAAAAGCACCTAAAGGATACTCAGACTGGGAGAAACCAGATTCTCTGGTCTGATGAAACCAAGATTGAACTGTTTGGCCTCAATTCTAAGCGTTATGTCTGGAGGAAACCAGGAACCGCTAATCACCTACCCAATACCATCCCAACGCTGAAGCATGGTGGTGGCAGCATCATGCTTTGGGTGTGTTTTTCAGCAGCAGGGACTGGGCGACTGGTCAGGGTTGAGGGAAAGTTGAACAGATCAAAGTTCAGAGATATTCTTAATGAAAACCTGGACAGAGTGCTCAGGACCTCAGACTGGACCGAAGGTTCACCTTCCAACAGGACAATGACCCGAAGCACACAGCCAAGACAACGCAGGAGTGGCTTAGGGACAACTCTGTGAATGTCCTTGAGTGGCCCAGCCAGAGCCCTGACTTGAACCCAATCGAACATCTCTGGAGAGACCTGAAGATAGCTCTCCACCGACGGTCCCCATCCAACCTGACAGAGCTTGAGAGGATCTGCAGAGAAGAATGGCAGAAACTCCCCAAATCCAGGTGTGCAAAGCTCGTCGCGTCATACCCAAGAAGACTCGATGCTGTAATCGCTACCAAAGCTGCTTCAACTAAGTACTGAGTAAAGGGTCTGAATACTTATGTCATGATATTTCAGTTTTTCCTTTTTAATACATTTTGCAAAAATTTCAAAAATTCTGTTTCCGCTTTGTCATTATGGTGTATTGAGTGAGGGAAAAAAATAATTTTATCAATTTTATCATAAGGCTGCAACATAACAAAATGTGAAAAAAGTGGAGGGGTCTGAATACTTTCTGAAGGCACTGTATCCGAGTGCAAGCATACAGTTTGAGCAGAAGAAGAGCTAATCCAAGCACAAGCAGGGCCTATCTGAGTGCGAGGACAGGGTTGAGAGGGAAACCATTACAAAATCTGACCGTGAAATCAATAAGTCATGCTTTCAAATTGAAAGACCACGCTGTTGAATAAAGATAGGAAAAAAGCTCCATACGGGGTGAGTAATTGATAGACCAACGGTCATTTTGTGGGTGAAGTATTCCTTTAAATAAGTGTGTAGTACTGATATGGCGAGCACAGAATGCGAAACTGCTGAATTGGAAAAAAAAGTCTTTCAATATATCGTCTCCTCTTTTTTGACAATTAATATAAAGAGAAATTTTAGTTATTTTTTAGTATTGCATGTTGATTTAATCACAGTTAGTGTTAAATGATGTTGCTGCCGGCTCGTCTTAGTCATGGAAAAAAAGGTTGTTGGCGAAAATATTCAAAGTTTTTCATCATGAAATTAAGTGTTTGGGTTGACATCTTCTGTACAAAGTATTTGGCAGAAGGACATACTCCTAATGAGAATAAAAATCTTTACAAATGACTCACAAATATATAGTTTAATTAAAAAAAAAGAAAGCTTAGTAGTTTTTACTCAATAGTGCATTTGTTGGGGATTATTTTGCTGCGCATTAACACACAATATAAAGAATATCACCAGATGTGAATTAATATTCTGCACGTCACCTATTAGAACAATCCAGTGGCTGGTTTGAAATTACACACGGTTACATTTATTGCTATGCTAGGGGCTGTAAAACCTCCCTGACAAACTTCTCAGCTGTATAGTATTGAATAACTTTTTTCTAGAGATGCTCAATACTTAAATTTACCCAGCTGTTGATTGAATATGCCGGCCTGTTAAAAAGGTTAGGAGAGCCAGACCCTGCAGGCGCAGTGCACGGTTGTAATGTGAGTTATGTTAAGGTCTGCTCCAGCTGCCTTCATATAACTCATTATATGTCTATTATACACCCCTTGCTGTAATTTCGCACTGTATAAATTACTGTTTAGAATGATAGATATCGTATGTATTTTTTATCGGTCATATTAGAGATTCACCGATTGATCGGCCACCGGTTGAAACTGGCTGGTTGTCGGCCATGACGGTGACCGGCCAATCAGAATTTACACACGTGTGCTGCATGATAGTTTTACTGCTAACCCTCACCCATCACTGCCTGCTATTATCAATCCAAATTGAATGTATACATAGGGCAGTCACGGTGAAGGAATGTCCTTTGCGGTGACGTTGACTGGCTCAACAGCGCCATGTGTAATATTATTGCCTCTTTTTTTTTTTTTGCAAATTCGTTAATTTATCCTGATTTTAGTGCTATAGAAATAAGTGTTATTGTATGGATATTATTCAGTATATTGTTGCTTTTTAAATGACAAAGATGTCATACTGTACATATGGTTAAATGCAGAACACAGACGGTCAATGAGGCGCAGCCTTGTCAGATGAGATGCTTTGGTTGCGTCTGGTTGCTATGATACGGAATAACCACAGGCGTATAAATGTTGGGTACTTGGATTAGGTAGTTGCTCTGGATGAAGGGAAGGATGAAACAGGAAGGAGGAGAGGACGGACCTGCCGGTCTGTTTGTATTAATATCTCCTCCATTGTTGTTGTTCATCACTAGTGGACCTGAACATGTAGGATGTGACGGTTGGTCTTTGTGGTATTTGTCCCGCCCCTCCTCCATTGTGATTGGATGACTGGGTAAAAAAGGGACAGTGGCGAGCGCAGCGTTTTACCCAACGCTGAACATTTTTCAACTCTCGGCGACCAGAAAAAACACCAAACGTGCAGCACTCAGCACAGAATAGACGCTCAGTGGCCTCGTCATGCTGCTGGTGTTTACCTAGCGCTCCTATCGCAAAGAATTAAAAAAAAAAAGAAAAAATCGTGAACATAGCGGTTGTGTCGCTTGCTTTCCATCCCTTGCGGTTGGCTAGTCAATAGCGCAGTATTGCAATATTGCAGTTAATGTGTCAGCCCTATGTATGCTAAGTCATATTTCCTCGCCACACACTTTGGAGCATAATTTGGTGCAGGGTTGTCTCCCACTTCACTTTTTTTACTGTCCAAAAACGATCCATTTGTGTCACTGCATCCGAGTGCACGTTGGTTAGCTAGTGGTGTGTGAATTACTATGTTTTTAAATGATGTGAATTCTTGAGCACATTTCGCCATAAAAATAACACCATTTTACATTTTTTAAAAACTTAATCTAACAATTTGACAGAACCTCCACGGCCCACTAGATGGCGCTCTGAGGCCCATACATATGTAATCAACCCTGTTTCCATGTTAAATAACTTTGAGGACGTCTTCAAAAGAAAACATGTGAAATAGAAATACAGCATGTGGAAAAGCCTTTCTGGGACCAGTGAGCGCTCCCACATGGCAGCTCTATATAGCAGTAACCTTTTCAACTGATGTTCACAAATATCTGTGACACAGCGTTGCGTGGCCACTTGTGTGCCAACAGGAACAACTTTATTAATTGATTTAACATTTCATAATGAAATTGACATTATTAATGTTTCTGTGGTAAAACTGGCAGTGCACCACAGACGGCCCTCTGTAGGAGAAACACTGGGTGTGTGTGAATGAATGAAGATATGCATGTGTGGCAAGGCATATTTAATATGATCTGCTTTGATGAAGTGTGTGCATGTAACATATTGTGGCACATTTTCTGTCCTCTCCAGCTTACTGTGGAGTTAGGGTTAGACCAGGGTTAGGCTAAGTTTAGGGACAGAGTCAGGGGTTAGAGGTCAGGGAAGGGACACAATTCCTCACAAGTATAGTAATCCAAATGTGTGTGTGTGTGTGTGTGTGTGTGTGTGTGTGTGTGTGTGGGGGGGGTGTGTGGGGGTGTGTGTGTGTGTGGGGGTATGTGGGGGTGTGTGGGTGTGGGGGTTGGTTAATAAGAACCGGTTCAACTGCCCGTCCTGCTTTAAGAGCTACCGAACCATGCTGGACCTGGCCCAGCACCGGTGCAGCGCCGCGGCCAAAAACCAGGTTGGTGTGAGCGTGAGTGAGCGTGTGTGTGTGTGTGTGTGTGAGTCAGCAGATGGAACGGTAGCTGTGAGTCAGGGCCAACATGTACAGGAAGTTCAGATCAAAACCACCATCTCTGATCTAAATGCTTCAAACTGCTTTTATGTGGCTTCTTAACAGAAAAAGGTCCAGATGTTGTCATCCCGCGGTGCTGACATCTGTCTGGTGGCAACGTGACTGTAGCATTAAAGACTATCAGTGGCTGTCGGAGCAGGTCTGACCATTACATCTAAAAATACAAAAATGATTCTGAGATAATTCAAACTAATTACTAACTAATACATACAAAATGCATGGAGACAACTCATGTTTGCCTCAGGGTCTCGTAGTGGGTCATCACTGGGTTTAAACTCATCCACTTTATCAAAAGTACTTATTTTGGAAGTATAAATTAAAGTGCAGATTAAAGGGCATCAAGTGTGTCTTTAGACGATACTGAAATACTCGTGTGGCGTTGAAAGGTTATCAGTTTGTTTCTCCTGCCCACACTGGCCATGAACTGATCCCCTCTTAACACAGTTCCAGTGTAAGTGATGGTGGACAAAATCCACAGTAAAAGTACATCCCATAGTTCAGCTGAAGCTAATATGAGGCAGTCTTTTTTTTTAGACAAAATCTCTGTTTGTCCGTTTTATCTTTTAAATGTCTTTTTAATAGTCCACTGCATTGTAAAACTACTTCAACTCAAGTTGTGTGCGTAACATGCAGTTGATGAACGTGTTTTCACCTCCCAGTCAGTGTTTTATACCAGTGGTACCCAAACTTTTTCACGTCAACGGCCCCTAAACTGACACAAATCAGACTGCGTACCATCATTTGATAAGATTCTGTCCCAGGTTCCCCCATCTGGTACGTTCTCTGCTTTTAGATGTGTTATTACAGAAAGAGTATGAAACCCATGACCAGACTAGTCATACATTCTGTCATTGTGTTACTTATGGATGGAATTATAGTGACAATAAATGATTCCCCTTTTTGCTGGGGACCCCCTGGAACCCCTCAAGGATGCCTGGGGGTCCTCGGTCCCCACTTTGAAAGCCACTGATCTATATAACTGGTAAACTGGATTTGTTTAAAAAAACAGTCTCAATTAATGTTACATAAGCCGTTGTCTTGACAGTGAATCTCGTGTGTAAAATGTAAACATCCCTGATACGGATGGCGGTCTGAACTACGAAGATAAGACCTAGGATGTAAAACAAAAAGCAAAATGTTCCTACCAGGCTTATTAATGATAGAGGAATAATGATCAAGTTTAGACGTGTACTGTAGCTCTAAGTGTTCAGGGAGAAGGTTAAGGTTTAACGCTAATGCCAGCAAAAATACTTTAGTTGTCAGGGCTAGAGGACAAGTTGACAAGGCAAGATCTTCTAGAGCTTACAGAGGATAGACGTAGATTTGATTCATGTTAAAGAGGTAGTTCAGGTGTTTCTCAGTGGGGCTGTATGAGGTACTTCTCTATAGTCAGTGTATTACTACAGTAGATGACGGTCAGCAAACCTTTAGTTTGGAAAAGCAGACAGGAGTTACTGCACTGAACCAAAGTGATGTACTGCTGAGGACGGGGCAGCAGCTAAACGGATTTTAGACACCTAAAAAAATCATGTACGCTATATTTACAATATTTTCATTGCTTTATCTTGTCGTCAGACAGACGTTTTCGATGGGGAACTGAAGCCATTAATTAAGCTTCCGCCAAAGACACCAGACTCCTTTGTCAAAAAAAACGTAATTTCACCTCTCAGAACACAGGAGTTGCTGGTCTACCGCTGCCTCGATCGGTTAGTTAGTTTGTGTTATTGTGTGACTTTGGTGTTTTAAAGGATTAGTTCAGATTCACCAAAGTCACACAATAACACAAACAAACTAACCGATCGAGGCAGCGGCAGACCAGCAACTCCTGTGTTCTGAGAGGTGAAATTACTGTTTTTGTCAATGGAGTCTGGTATCTTTGGTGCGAGCATTAATAACGGCTTCAGAAAGGGCTGTCTGACGGCGAGGTAAAGCGGTGAAAATATTCTAAATATAGCGCACACTTAAACTGATGTTGATTTTTTTAGGTGGGCCTTTCTTTTAGATGTCTAAAATGTGTTTTGCTGTTGCCTCAGCAGTACATTACTTTGATTCAGTGCTGGTACTCCTGTCTGCTTCTCCAAACTGGGGGTGCACCGACCGCCTTCAGTACCTCCCACAACCCCACTTCAAAACACCTGAACTATCCCTTTAATGTTGGAGTTGACAGTCTGTGTAGTTATAATTTCTAGGTTGGGTAGAATTGATGTTTATGTTGGTGTGTGTGTGTGTGTGTGTGTGTGTACAACTTGACCACCCCATCCCCTCATATTTATAGTTTTAATAAAGGGTAGTGAAGGGTAATGAGTCTATAGGACAGATTTGAGGTACATACATGTTAGAAAAGTGCACATGAAGAAGAAGAATTTGATTCAGTGTGGAAAATAAGAGTTCATCACATTCATCTGTCACCGCTCTTTATCTTCTTTGTGTATTACTGGCACAAACGATGTGCATGAAGACAGAAATGATTTACAAAATGTCTCTCTCTCCTGTCTTTGTCCCATCCAGTCTGGTGGTCGTCGTTCTTTCTCCACCAATGCTCGCCGTCAGCAGCAGCAGCAGCAGCAGCAGCAGCAACAACAACAACAACAGCAGAACAGCGCTAACTCCATGATGCAACCGCAGCATGGAGGACACGGCCAGCAGGAACCTCTGCCCTCCCACTGTGTCTCCCCCATGTCCCAGGGAGGGCAGGGGGGTGTGACCAGCCAGTCTGTGCCTGATCCCCACCAGGTAGGGAGGAGAACACAGGTTCCAGGCCCAGAGCAGACACTGGGGAAGCGTTGGGAGGAGTTTTCTTGTTATGAGAGTGTGTTGAGCTTTCTGTTAGGGCTGGGACGATTCACCTATCTCCCCATTTGATACTATCACCATGCCTGGGTGCAGATTCAATATGTATTGCGATTTTTCTGTATTGTGATTCGATTTTACGATTTATTGCGATTTTGGTTAACTTTTTTAACGTTTTCACACACTTCTAGGGACTTACCTAAATGAATCCAGTAAAAATGTTTGATTTTCAGCATGTATGTAGTCAGAGATGTCCTGAAGTCAAATATATCAGGATCATTGTCAGCAATTATTTATTAAATTTTTTATCCAGCAACCCAAAAATCAAAGAATAAAGACATTTCCCTCACAGATTAGTTGGATTTTATTTTTAATTTATAAGGGACATGTAATGTTTTATACTTCTGGTGAATATAATCCATCAATCTTATTTCCATAGATGTATTTTGTAGATACAGTTCCCTTTGTTAACACCTTATTTTGAAAAGTGGACCTAGTCCCACATGTCTACTTCCTCTAACTTCTCCAAGGTGGTCTCTAGCTCTCCCGTCAGCTCCGTTCTCTTTATCCATCCATGGTCAGCTCCATCGGGGCCGTTTCAATGCATTTAACATAAATGTCAGTATATGGGTGTTGTACAGTTGTAGCGTCGGCCCATTTGACCACGGAGACGAGAGCGACGGCCGGCTCGCTCTGGGTTTAACACATTGCAGGAAAAAACAAAGTGTTTCCATCCTTTACTGGATGTGTAGTGTTTACCACGCTGGATTTAACATGTGAGGGTGCAGGTCGTATCCACAATGACCTTCCAACGTTTTACACTTTCTAGTTTTGGCTCACTGAGGTTTGTTTTGGTTGACGGATACGGAACGGATATGACGTCACGTTAGTCAGACTACCACAATAAAAGCTGTAACTTTCTTCTACCTCTACATAGACTCAGATGAAGCAAATATATCGATTGTGGTATTTCTAAATTATTAAATTAATTTCTAATTAAATAAATAAGTAAATCGCGATACATAAGTGAATAATTTTTTTCTCCCACCCCTATTTTGTGTCTGTCCCAGCAGGGCCGTCCCAGCTCAGTGTCCTCCCAGAGCAGCCAGCAGAGCATGAGGAGCTCGTCCTCCAACAAACACATCTCCTCCTCCAGTGCCACCCCGTCCTCCTCTTACTCCCTGCTCCAGCCCCTGGTGCCTGAGGTAAAGGAGCTGAGCTTGGGATACACTAGGCTGAGCGCCAACCCCATGGTAGGAGAGAACCGCCACACACCCGCCGTCCGCTGTCTGCTGGCTAACCGCCTAGCTGCCTTCTCCCTGTCTGGCTACTAACATGAGGAGAGAGGGACTAATACTGTAACGCTTCATGTGTCCACCGGGAGCCTCTGCTCACAGCTCATGTCTTTCCTCTTGACTGAGGACAGGACGGATAACTGTTAGAATAGTAGCAAGTTCAGATAAAGATAGGTGCTGCTATCTGTAGAGGCACCTGGTGGACACAGTCTTAGCTGTCTTCTTAAAGTTGACTTTTTGTCTGCTGTTTTCATTTCAGATATTTCTGGGGCACTGATGGAAGTGGGTTTCTACAATGTCATTGAAATAAATTGTAGTGACAGGACAGTTAAAATGTCCCATCACTATGACCTCCCTGTGCTCAGTTGTCCCCATAAAATTGAGGGCACGGTCAGTGCTGTTAGCAGCCTACTCACGTTTAGATTTTAGCAACTGTAGGCAGGTTAAACGTGTGGCTGTAACGATAAATAGAGCAGGTGGATTGTGTCTTTTTTGCAGTTTAAAAAGACACCAAGTGGTGAGTCTGTCGGTATTTTTAGTATTGGCAGCTCATAGCTACTACATAAGAAGCTGGAAAATGACCTGCACACGCAGTCAAGTACTGTACTGACCAACTACTAATACCCGTATATATAGGAGACAATATTTTGAGTCCCTTAATTAGACCTTTAAGTGCATCACATCGATGTTTTAACTAGGGCTGTCAAAGTTAACGGGATAATAATGCGGTTATGCAAATTAATTTTAACGCCACTAATTTCTTTAACGCAACTTGTGATTTTTAGGTTGTAGCGGCTCAATTTTAAACGTACAGTGAAGATCAGTATCAAATGAAACTAGTAAACCTGATGAATCCATCGGTACCAACCATGTCATACTAGCTTGTCATGAAGGAGGTTAAATAACGCTCCAAACTGACACTAAATGTTGGCAAGGAAAAACTGTCATGGTGATTTTCAAAGGGGTCCCTTGACCTCTGACCTCCAGATTAGTGAATGTAAATGGGTTCTATGGGTACCCACGAGTCTCCCCTTTACAGACATGCCCCCTTTATGATAATCACATGCAGTTTGGGGTAAGTCATAATCAAGTCAGCACACTGACACACTTTAGCTCAGGAGCCAAAATGAAGCATCGTTAGATGACAATCTATCAAGTTAGTCAGTGCTGCCTTACCAGCTGATTGTCAACACCATAAGCAGTCAATACCAAATATAATTATAATTTTATAATTTCATGATTATGTTCAAGAATAATAATTATGTTGGTCTACAAGTCCTGTGAAGTTTAGTTCCAAAATGACATTAGTCTAATTATTATGTCTAATATCCATTAGGGGCAAGAAGAGCATCTAGATGAGCACTAATGGGCCCATTTCACCCCCAGTCCTGGCTTAGACACTGGGACTTTAAACAATACTGGCTTCATTAGTATTGGTAGCATTATTAGCCTCCTGATAGAGGCACCCAATAGATTCTATAGTAGTCCTAATAACTAGCTAACTTTTAGTTTAGTTTGAGGATAACAATGCTCAGCTTCACAGTGGCCTGCAAAGCAACAGACTAAAAGCCAGTAATTTAGTTTGTGGGGTTATTGTTTAGCTTGGGCTCTGAACTGGCGGTAGGACACTACTAACTTGGGGCTGTGCTGCTAACTGAGTCCTGTCTTTCACACTTAGACACTAATCATTCACTCAACTCAGTGTTGCACATGTTGATGTTGTAGTTGGGGCTGCACGAGTCATATTTCATCATATATTGGCAATATGCTTTTTTGATGCCTTCTCTGGTTAAACGGTCAAGAGGAATCAAGTTTAATGTAACAGTTGGATTCCTCAAATCTCCCCGTTGGAGTCTGCAGGTCCAAACGACTAAAGTCTGAGGTGATGTTCAGTAATCTCAGGTTTTATATGCTGGTGAATGGAACAGGTCATTATCATATGCAGCTTTTTTCGTAACTTTCAATAACGTGCTCTTTTAATTTGAGAGCATGACTTATTGATTTCACGTTCAGATTTTGTAATGGTTTCCCTCTAAATCCTGTCCTCACACTCAGATAGGCCCTGCTTGCCCTTAGATTAGCTCGGCTTCTGCTCCGATATATTGTTGCTTGCACTCCGATATATTGTTGCTTGCACTCAGATATATTGTTGCTTGCACTCAGCTATATTGTTGCTTGCACTTCCATATATTGTTGCTTGCTCTTGGATATATTGTTGCTTGCTCTCGGATATATTATTGCATGTACTCCGATATATTATTGTTTGTACTCCGATATATTGTTGCTTGCACTCAGATATATTGTTGCTTGCACTCAGCTATATTGTTGCTTGCTCTCGGGTATATTGTTGCTTGCTCTCGGATATATTGTTGCTTGCACTCCCATATATTGTTGCCTGCTCTCGGATATATTGTTGCTTGCGCTCCGATATATCATTGCTTGCCATCCGATATATTGTTGCTTGCACTCAGCTATATTTTTGCTTGCACTCAGCTATATTGTTGCTTGCACTCAGCTATATTGTTGCTTGCACAGATTTCCTGCTCTCCAGCTTCAGCCCTTCTCAAGTTCAAGTTCAACTTTATTGTTATTTTTTCCAAATACACAGTACATGGCTAAAACGAAATGTCATTGCTCGCGGACCAGGGTGCAAACACAGACATACAAAAACATAGTCACAGACATGGAACATAACACAGTGAACAAAGTGCAATAGTGCAGCAGAATAAAAAGTGGATGACAGGACGATTAACAGAGTAAAAAAAACAATCAGGTCTTTAAAAGTACTATATATAAAAACCACATGACTCTCCAGTAATTCTCCTTTTATAAATACCTACTAAATAGATAAATAGAAGTGACAGTGCATAGTAGACCTGAAATGTCTGTTTCATGTCCAGCATGAGACGTAGGGAGGGAGGGGTCATGGATATGAGAGGGGTGTGGGGGGGGGGGGGGATGAAGTGTTTATGTGGTGGATAGCAGCAGGATATTTAGTGATCTGACAGCTTGGGGCAAAAGGCTGTTGCAGAACCTAGCAGTGGTGGTTGTGATGAACCTAGCAGTGGTGGTTGTGATGAACCTAGTAGTGGTGGTTCTGATGCTGCGAAACCTCCTGCCTGATGGCAGAGGTGTAAACAGTCTATGAGGGGTTGTGAGGGGTCCTTTACAATGGAAGAGGCTCTGGTTACACAGCGCCCCTGAAAGATGTCCTGGATGGAGGGGAGAGAAACACGTTTGATGTTCTCAGCTGTCCTCACTATGCGTTGTAGGGTCTTGTGTTCCGCTGCTTTGCAGTTCCCAAACCACACGGTTACCATCATGGTAAGGATGGGCGGTGGTAGGCTGGCTCTCTTCATTCTCCGCAGGAAGTGGAGGCGTCGCTGTGCCTTCTTGGCTACAGAGTTGGTGTTCATGTGCCAGGTGAGGTCGTCGGAGATGTGCACACCAAGAAACTTGGTGCTCTTGACCCTCTCTACTGTGGAACCACTGATGAGCAGTGGAGAGTGGTCAGCGGGCCTCCTCCTGAAGTCCACAACCATCTCTTTAGTTTTTTCGACATTAAGAGATAGGTTGTTGTCCTTGCACCAGCTCACCAGTTGCTCCACTTCCTCTCTGTAAGGTGTTTCATAATTGTTGCTGATGAGGACTACCGTCGTGTCATCAGTAAACTTAATGATGTGGTTGGATATGGACTTGGCAGCATAGTCGTGGGTCAGCAGTGTGAACAGCAGTGGACTGAGCACGCAGCCCTGGGGGGAACCCTTGCTCAGCGTGATGGTACCTGATGTTCTGCTGCTTCTCCGTACAGTCTGTGGTCTCTGTGTCAGAAAGTCCAGGATCCAATTGCAGAGGGAGGTGTCGATACCCAGCAGGGAAAGTTTTCCAATCAGCTTCTGGAGGATGATAGTGTTGAATGCTGAACTGAAATCAATGAACAGCATTCTAACATAAGTGCCCCCAGTGTCCAGGTTAGATAGGGCTGAGTGCAGGGTTTGTGAAATAGCATCGTCGGTGGAGCGGTTGGGGGGGTATGCAAGCTGGAGAGGGTCCAGAGAGGTGGGGAGGGCAGACTTTATGTGTCTCATGACCAGCCTCTCGAAGCACTTCATTATGATGGGAGTCAATGCCACGGGGCGGTAGTCATTGAAACACATCACAGTGGGCTTCTTTGGCACTGGTATGATGGTGGTCTTTTTGAAGCCAGCCGGGACAACAGCATGGCTTAGAGAGATGTTAAAGATGTCCGTGAGGACGTCTGCCAGCTGGTAAGCACAGTCTCTGAGCACCCGTATGTTGTCTGGGCCTGCAGCTTTCCGTGGGTTGACTCTGGATAGGGTCCTGCTCACGTCAACAGCGTCCAGACTAGGGATGTCACGGTACCAGAAATCTAGTAGTCGATACCAATACCAGTGAATTAAAATTCGATACCATGGTAAAAAAAACAATAAATCCCATGTAATGTGTACATCTGTCTATATAAAATAGGGGAATAAAAGTTAGTAAACTTGTGTTTGATGGATTATTTCTCTGTTGTTACAATGCTAATTGTCATTGTATTTTACATGGTTGGAAAGCCTGTTTATTTACCTTCACACTGATGTCCAACTTGTAAGGATCATGCATTTGTGGGATGAGCAGCACAGCTGATTATGTGGGGAGCGCCCAAGAATTTTTTTTCCAAAATGCTCCGTCAATGGTAAACAGTGTATTCTCCTGTTGGTATTGACTCTTGTTTTGAGTTGTTTGGTGGATTGGATGATTGAACTCTCTATCAGTAACAAGGAACAAACAAGACATATTGGCTATTTTACACTTTATTCATTTAATACACCGTCAGGAGCCTCAGTAGCAGTGGAAGATCCATACGCAGCCACAACAGCCTGGTACCTCCTCCTCATGCTGGTCACCAACCTGGTCACACGTTGCTGTGGGATGGCGTTCCATTCCTCAACCAGGATTCGTTGCAGGTCAGCCAGCGTGGTTGTGTGTTCCCTAAATGATGTCACTGGCAAAACAAGGCTTGTCATCATTGAAGGCCATCTCAATGCAGTGATATATCAGGATGAGATTCTGCAGCCAGTGGCGATCCCATATCTCCACAATCTGGGACCTAACTTCATCCTCCAAGACGACAACGCTCGCCCCCACAGAGCCAAGGTTATCACAGACTACCTCCACAATGTGGGAGTAGAGAGAATGGAACGGCCTGCCAAGAGTCCACACCTCAACCCAATTCAACACTTGTGGGATCAGCTTGGGTGTGCTGTACATGTTAGAGTGACCAACACAACCACGCTGGCTGACCTGCAACGAATCCTGGTTGAGGAATGGAACGCCATCCCACAGCAACGTGTGACCAGGTTGGTGACCAGCATGAGGAGGAGGTGCCAGGCTGTTGTGGCTGCGTATGGATCTTCCACCGCTACTGAGGCTCCTGACATAATCAGCTGTGCTGCTCATCCCACAAATGCATGATCCTTACAAGTTGGACATCATTGCGAAGGTAAATAAACAGGCTTTCCAACGATGTAAAATCAACAGAGAAATAATCCACCAAACACAAGTTTACTAACTTTTTTCCCCCCAGTTTATATCCTCAGACTGCAGGCACTAGTTTAAATTCACTGACATGGTGACATTTCACTGGGTATAGGCTACCAGAGGTGGGACCAAGTCATTGTTTTGCATGTCGCAAGTACGTCTCAAGCCTGTGACTCAAGTCCCAGCTCGGGTCTCGAGTCCTAAACAAGCCATATGAGCTCTTCACCAGATGTAATGTGATTTTAACAGCAGAGTAACTGGATCCAACTGGTGCTCAGTAGCATAACGTTAGTTCTTCATGGTTTTCTCCTGAAACTTGATTGGATGCTGTTGGATCGGTTCAAACTAAGTGGATCTGGATCTTTTTCCCTCACGAGTGAATCCTCTTCTCGTACATAAAGGATCTCTGCATCTCTGGATCTCTGGATCTCGCTGCTGCATGGTGCTTGGCGGGTGTTAATTTTGGAAGTTTTTTGGAATGTTGGCATCGACTTGGTACCGAAGTACCGGTTCTCGTGACATCCCTAGTCCAGACGCAGTGCCATCTCCTCGGGGGGCCGGGGGGTCTTAAATGCTGGCATGTTGTTTTGGGCTTCAAATTGTGCAAAGAAGCCATTTAATGTGTCAGGGAGGTGGACGTCATTGTCACTGACCTGTGATGTGATCTTGTAGTCCGTTGAGGCCTAGATGCCCTGCCACATATGCCTGGTGTCATTGGTATCACAGAAGTGATTTTGAATCTTCTGTGCATATTGACGTTTTGCTTTCCTGATGGCACGGGAGAGCTCCACCCTCGCTGACCTGAGAGCCGCTCCGTCCCCAAACCTGAAAGCAGGGTTCCGTTCTTCTCACACTCAGGCTGCTTCTGTGAACTAGTGAAACGTCTGCTCTCAATGAGGCAGGGATCATCTCATTGGTCAACACTACACCTGGTATACTATTTGTTGGAGAATTCTGACAGGCTTATTGCAAATCTGTGCAAGCATACAGTTTTAGTAGAAGTAGAGCTATCCAAGCACAAGCAGGGACTATTTGAGTGTGAGGACAGGGTTTAGAGGGAAACCAAGAAAAGTCTTAAATTAGGCTACAATCACGTACACCCCCGTGTTTTTTTATTAATATCAAATAAAAATCGTACTTTCATCATATAGGCATCTGCAATGATAACGTTGCACAACATAACAATCCTATATATTGAGATATTTCTTCTGAAGTTTTAGATTTTTAATACCTCAGTTAATATAACAATTCTATGACTGTTACTGTATGTTAATCATTTTAATGACTTTAATGAAACCTGCAGACATCCAGTGAAGCCCTCAGAGAAAGATCTGAATCCTTAAAGAGACGTGTGCAGCTCAGCTCTGCATGTCCTCTGTCCGTCTCCAACTCTAACTACACCTTCTCCATGTCCTCTGTCTGTCTCCAGCTCTAACTAGACCTTCTCCATATCCTCTGTCTGTCTCCAACTCTAACTAGACCTTCTCTATCTCCTCTGTCTCTTTCCAACTCTAACTACACCTTCTCCATGTCCTCTGTCTGTCTCAAACTGTAACTAGACCTTCTCTATGTCCTCTGTCTCTCTCCAACTCTAACTACACCTTCTCCATGTCCTCTGTCTCTCTCCAACTCTAATTACACCTTCTCCATATCCTCTGTCTCTCTCCAACTCTAACTAGACCTTATCCATGTCCTCTGTCTCTCTCCAACTCTAATTACACCTTCTCCATGTCCTCTGTCTCTCTCCAACTCTAACTAGACCTTCTCCATGTCCTCTGTCTCTCTCCAACTCTAACTACACCTTCTCCATGTCCTCTGTCTGTCTCCAACTCTAACTAGAACTTTTCCATGTCCTCCGTCTCTCTCCAACTCTAACTAGACCTTATCCATGTCCTCTGTCTCTCTCCAACTCTAACTAGACCTTCTCCATGTCCTCTGTCTCTCTCCAACTCTAACTAGACCTTCTCCATGTCCTCTGTCTCTCTCCAACTCTAATTACACCTTCTCCATTTCCTCTTGTCTGTCTCCAACTCTAACTAGACCTTCTCCATGTCCTCCGTCTCTCTCCAACTCTAACTAGACCTTATCTATGTCCTCCGTCTCTCTCCAACTCTAACTAGACCTTCTCCATGTCCTCTGTCTCTCTCCAACTCTAACTACACCTTCTCCATGTCCTCTGTCTCTCTCCAACTCCAACTACACCTCCTCCATGTCCTCTGTTTCTCTCCAACTCTAACTACACCTTCTCCATGTCCTCTGTGGTCCTGTTCAGACCTGGTATTAACATGTGTCCTCAGTGACCACTTGTGATCTGGTCTGACGTCCCCGCTCTATATGCAGATAAACACATAGTAAACCCGGCTGATACAGCAGGCGTTGTGATGTAATACTACATGAATGTCAGTAGTAATATCCTACATATTCATGAAATCGGGTACATTTTATTAATATTCCGCCGTCTTTGCCAGACAACAGCGGGTACAGAGCTCCAGAGAGCCTGGGAGGCCTAGTGTAGGCCCAGACCACCTCTGACTGTGGTCTGAGTGATCGGATCTCAATGCGTCCTCAATGCGTCTCGAGTGCGTTCACACCTGTACTTAGAGCTGTCCAATGTGATCCGATCACTGAGGACGCATGTTAATACCAGGTGTGAACAGGGCCTGTCTGTCTCCAACTCTAGCTCCACCTTCATTGTTGTCCTTGGTTTTATATGGTCTCTGCTGTCCTCTTGTCCTCCATCTGAACGTCACCACTTCATCAGTATTAATGTGAGACGTCTCTGCTGACACTGATATTTTACTTTCCCTTCTTCTTTTTCTCTAACTCTACCTTTTCTCTTCTCTCTCTGTCTCCTCCCCACCCCCCCCTACAGCCGAAGCACCAGGAGACCTTCTCTCTGGCCCCCCAGCGGCCCCTCACCACCATCAACCCCATCGGCCACTCCCTCCATCCGAACGGAGCGCCCACGCTCAAGCCTTCCCCTGTGCCCCGCACCATCCAGGCCATGCCCTGGGAGCAGCGCTCTCTCTACAATCAATGAGACCCCCCCTGGAACCAGCCACCCCCCCTTTTCACGTCGCGTCCACCATCTCCCCCCCCACACACACACACACCCTCCTCATCCTCCCCGCCCCTTTCGGACCCAGCATCACGGAGGGAGGACTTTGGACGCCCCTACGCCGCCTCACCCCTCCTCTGGAACGGGGGGGGGGGGGGGAGGCACCGTTGAG